>NC_046295.1:24559401-24804401 GCF_004115265.2 Rhinolophus ferrumequinum | reverse complement strand
CAATAAATGTGAAGTTCTTCATTTTTGAAAGCTTTAACACTAGATTTTAATTAAGTACCTGTTATGGGGCCTGTGTAGAGAAAGCGTTTAGTGAATGTTGGTTAAGGATGATTAGCCAGTGCCGATAAAATTAAACATTACACATGATGTAGATGCTGATTGTCATGCGGGACGGCCTGCGGGGCCTCTGGTCCCGCTCCCCACATAAGAACACAGGATGTGGCTAGGCCAAAAAGGAACACCCACGGAGCCATAGGTAGGGGAGTCACACCACTATAGTCTCACTGGAGGCTGGAGTCACCCGACGTGCGACCTGCTATCTGCTTTTCTGCCAACTGACCTACTCCTTGCTAGCCCCCATTTTCTGCTAGCGTTGCCATAGCAGTTATATTAGTGGCCAATGGCTCACTGGTTACAGCTGACGGTCAGCTAGCCACAGCTGACGGCCATCTACTACCTGAGCCAGCACCTTTCCACGTGAGGCCGAGAGCCTGGAAACTGCTCTCTGGGACTCTGTCCCCACACTGATAAATTGGATGAAGAAACTGAATAATTCTGTGAAAAATCTAGATCTTTAAACTGTAGTCTGTAGCCTTTGTGGGATTTTCTTAAAAATGAAAATTTCTAGCCCTATGATTTAGAATCTATAGGCCTCGGAATTTTAATTTTTAAAAATTTATTTGATGATACTCCTACACAATAAAGTTTGACATTCTTTAACCATTAAATCTTAGAGTCTTAAAAGAGTACTTCTAATTACATAGATGTTTGTTTTCATTTAGACCATTAGAAAGAAAGTCTACAAAGATCATTTTCCATAACAGATTCTGAATTTTTATTCATATGATCAAAATAATACAAACCTAGTACATAAGTCTTAAGTTATGCCTGTAGGATTCTTAAAAACACAGCAGAAAATGGAAATATTTCCAATGGCAAATATCTGGTTTTTGAGGAAGATCTGGGATTTTTGACCTTTAAAAAAATTTATCAGTAAGTCTGGTTATAAGTGAAGAAAGACCATTTTTGTGTCAATTAACTAATGGAGAGGTCAGGAAGAAAAAGACACCAGTATAGAGTAAAACTTTTTAAAATCTTGACCATGAGCAGCAGGAGAATGTGTGGAAGCTGTAGGTGGAAGATTTTTAGAATTAGGTGCAATATAAAATGATATCACAACACTACTTAAATGTAAAAAGCAAAGGGAAGGAACCCAAAAGAATGTCTGAGATGGAACAAACGCTGCAGCATGAGGGAGGCAACTGACCACACCTAGAATTGTATTTGCGTCTAGAAGGAACTGATACACTGCAATGCATCCAGGAGAGAAGGCAGGGATTACTAAAAAAATTAAAAGAAATCTGGATGCTTTGATGATTTTTGACCTGAGTTTGGTCCTGAGGGTTTAGGACACACGCAGGGGATCATAATGGTAATATCAGCTCTAAACTGACAGCTCTGCTCAAATGCTAAAAGAACATCATAAAACAAAGTTGGGGGGGGTGGACTTTAGACACGGTGTCATCAAAAAATACAGTGAATGGCTGCTGCCGAGTGCCATCCAACAGAAAGGCAGGAATCTTCAATACAGGAAGTGGCACGTCATATCTTAGCAACAGTGTGTAACTTGTTTCAACTTGTTCTGTGCAGTCAGTCAGGTGTGAGCTACAGTTGGGAAAAATGTGTTTTAAAGTGTGCTGTAAATCATCCTCCATGACGACGCTCCATGTCACACATCGCTTCTTGTATACGGCAATTTCTGTCAAATAAAAACATTGCGGTGCGTCTTCATCCACCTTATTCATCGGATCTGGCACCATGTGACTTCTGTCTCTTCCCTAAAGTCCAAATGACCATGAAAGGTAAATGGTTTGAGCTGATTCAGGACATTGAGGCAGCCACAATAGCACAACTAAAGACACTCCCGAAAGAGGACTTCCAGAACTATTTCAGACAATGGCAAGAATGGTGGGATAAGTGTGTTCAAAGTGAGGGGGAGTATTCTGGAGGGAGATTAATGGCAATGTGTCTTTTACTGCAATACATTTTTAAATTTAAACATTCACTGTATTTTGTGATCACACTTCATATTTTCCAAATCTGAGAATCCAGAACAGATGTATCTTGTGACTGTGATTATGAAACTAGTTCCTTATCTTTTCTTTGTCTCAGATTTCCTCATTTGCAAGTTGGAAATAATAAGAGTGCTGCCTTGTAGAAACGATTGGGGGATTCAGTGAATTAATGCATGTAAAGCATGCAGGAGAGAGCCCGCCACATGCTAAATACTCAATAAATGTCAGCTTTAATTATCGCCATCATTATTATAAAACTAAAAAGTTATGAAATAGAGAGTGGTTTGGCTTTTTCTGATTTCCGTCTTAGCTGATGTAATCAGATTGTGTTTATTGTCTCAACTGAGCAATGATGCCATAGAATTTATCCTGCTCATTGCCAGACAGAACTCCAATTGCAGCCTAAAGTCATTTCTAGGTTTTGCTAAATTCCAAAGGAAATGAAATCTGTAATGACTCCGTTATGCAAATAATACGTAGCAATGTTGAAGGAACACAGAGATGAATTTCTACAGACCTAGTTTTCAGTCCTGCCTCTATTTAGCCATGTAAACAAGTAGTATTCTCCCAAGCTTGACCATCCCACAATGCAGGAGAACATGTGTCCTTTTCATAGATGACCTGAACCCCTAGGACATCTTTCATGGATTGATGACATAGCCATAGATTTCCAAGAAACAGAGATTGCCATCAGTCTTTGGGCTCAAAATACTCTCCTGGACCCTAAGTTATCTATTATACTGCCCATTGACTCTGACTTCTGGCTAATGCCCTGCTTCTAGTTATGAAGAATTTTTGGCACTCATGCTGATACCAGAGTAAAGGGCTAGGAACCCTATGTAATGGGTGACTATAGCTTAATGGAAATGTCTGAACTTTTAAAAACATTTTTGGTCCCTGATAATGATGGCTAAACCTTACTCCTCAAACGCTTTAGCTAATAAAGAAAAAGAACTAAACTTTTAAATGAACATTTAAAGTTCACTTAACATGTCACGTCCAAAGGCCAATTTTAATCTAAAAAAAAAATGGTTTTAAATAAAGGATTCCATTAAATAGCATAAACATATAATAAATCATCAAGTATTTATTGAATTCCTACCATGAGGTCAGCTGTGCGCTAAGTATTATGGAAACTATAATAAGAAGTCTAAGACAGAGGAATTTACCATATAGCTACGAGGATAATAGATACACGGAAAAGTCAGAGACAATTCAGTACTGAGATGAATGAGAATTAGCTCTGGATACCACCACCCGCACGGCACCTCCACCTGCCTGTCCTCCCTCAAACTCCCATTCACCTTGTCCTATCTTCTTTTTTTCATAACATTTATAACATATTATAAAAATTACTTACATTCTACTCTTATCATCTATATTATTTTCCCTTACAAGACTGTAAACTCAACAACAATGGGTTTTTTGTCTCTTGTGTATCGATGATGGATCTCATGTTCCTACAAGAGCACATGGAAGCTCAGAAGTGCTCAAGAACTCTGTCTTGAGTGAGAGAATAACTCATTGAAGAGACCAATACCAAGTGTAAACCTGTATTTCACAGTCCATTGACCTTCTGTGTTCCTAATACCCAGAAAGAGGTGAGCAGAACATTTTATATAACTGACAAGTTTATGTGAACTATATATGTTTTCTATGCGCTACAGTTCACAGGATTTTTTTCTTTTTTTTTCTTTTGGCACCTAAAAATTAGGCTGACCTAAGATGTAAAATAATGAGAATAAGTTATAGATTATCATTGAACAGCCATTCCAAAAGGAAATAAAATATGTAATGACTCCATTATGCAAATAATAGTAACACCGAGGGAACACGGGAATGAATTTTTGGAGGTTTAGTTCTGAGTCCTGCCTCCAGTTAGCCATGTAAACTAATAGTATCTCCGAACCTCTGAGTTCCAATATCTTTAATTTTAATATAAAATTATATCTAAATGGTAACTAATGATATCGACTTTGACATCTCCAACTTCATTTTGCCCCTCCCAGTAACCCCCATTCTGTTAATAGTTCAAGTTTAATAAATTACAAAATACATACAAATAAACAGGAGAATAGTGCCTATTTGCTGTTGTTATCATTATAATCAGGATGATAAATATAAATCAATTCTAACCTGGCTCCACTTTCCCTTTGCAAATAAAGAAACAAACAAAAACCTTGAAAAGAAATTTAAAAGGCCCTAGAATTGCAAAAATAGTGCCATTACATTTATCCTCTAGACCTACTAGTATTTGGCAACTTCAGACTCTTACTCAGAGTGTATTTAGTTTACGCATAATTCTGTTTTTCCCAATGTAAAGAAATGAGAAGCAGCAAATTTTAAAATGTTACTGCTGGAGCACATGTATTATCAGAATAAATAAGTTAAAGCTGTCAGTTAAGAGTTGAAACCTTTTTTTTCATTCAGAGATGAGCAATCGTAAACACCTTGTATTAGTATCCTTATATTACAGTAAATTTAAAAATGATTTTCTGACAACGATCCTGACTTCTCAAGAGTAGATTAAGTTATATCAATCAGCTTTAAGAAGTCAGGACATAGGTATCACCAGAAGAATTTCCATTAAAAATAGCTGACATGTAAACACTTTTGTTGGAGGTATCTGGAAAGATGCAGTCATATCAAACTTTTATTCCTAAGTGACGTTAGATAATGAGACATCACTGCACTTTCTATCCTTGGATTCTCTGGTAATTATGAATAAAGATATTTGTGGCCTTCTTGTAACAACACATTGCCTCTCTATATTCAGTATGTGTTCGGTAGTGTGGGGACCTGCAGCATAAAGCATAGGTCCAGATCCTGGTAATTTAGGAGTAGATGGACAAGTCAGATTTAGAGGGAATGGTTTAGAGCACGGGCTTCGGAGGAGGTAAGCTTTGGATTACAAACTCATGCTGACTAGATGTGTGACTTCAGGCAAGTTACTTAATATCTTTGTTCCTCAGATTCCTCATCTATATAATGGTGATCATAATACCTATTTCCACAGATTTTTGTGAGGTTTAAATAAATGTGTATGTGAAAGACCTAAATTTAGAGCCTGAAATATAGATGCTAGACAAATATTTGCTGGTGAAAAAATAAACTGGGTTATCTTGGGCAAGTTATTCATGAACTTCTGTTGCTTCATCTGTGAAATGGGAAAAATAGGGCTTAATTTCATAGAGCTGTTAAAAATAAATGAGACTACACACATAATGTACTTATGTACACTGGACATCATGTATCCCCAGAATCTAGTAAAAACCTAATAAATTGTATTCATTAGAAATATTATGTTTTAATAATTAGAAAACAAATGCCGAGCTACATGGTACAATATGAATTTGGAAAAGGAGCAGACCAGTGTGGGTGGGAGTCAAAAGGTAAGGCTGCATCTAGAAAGTGCAACCCTGAATTATAGTTACATAACTCTAAGGGCCTGATAGAATCAGCTTCTATCTCATAGCCCATTTTTACCAGGAGCCTTGTATCAACTCGAAATATATACAGGGAGCTGGGAATCAGTGCCTTGACAAAAATCTAAAAGGAGACACACACACACAGGGAAGGGCTGATGTGAGATCTACCAGCGGTCTCTGTGTTCCCTTGGCCAAGAGCAGCAAAGCATGAAAGTGCTCTTGTGAACACTTTCCCTGCAAAGGCATTCTTCTGTTTCTTCAGTATTTATCTGCTTCACTTATATAGTTCACGCCTGGTTCCTTGGTTCTGTTGGGGTTTTCTTCTTGTTGTTGTTTTTCCAAATGAATATATAAATATATCTTTAATTAGGATCCAGAAATATGGGATTATTTTTTCTCCAAATTTAAAATACCTTTATTTATTTATTTATTTCCTGACGATGTATGTAAGTGGCACATGCCCACGGTAAGTAATCAATCAACAGAGAAAATCTGAGGAACAAGTAAAGATCTTCAGAAGTTTCTTCCATGAATCCGAATTCTTTTTTTATCTTTTCTTTTTTTTTTCAATTAAAGCGTATTGGGGTGACAACTGTTAGTAAAGTTACATAGATTTCAGGTGTACAATTCTTTAAGACATCATCTATGTACATCACATTGTGTGTTCATCACCCAGAGTCAGTATATTTGATCCCCTTTACCCTCATCTACCCAGAATTTCTTAAAGAGAAGTAGCAGAGGCCCTAACTTTATGCAAAATCAGTGACAATTAACTTCAATCCCCCAAAACAGTCAATACAATCTATCTAAAATACAAGTCTAGTCATGTCATTCCCCTGTTTAAACTCTCTCTTTCTCTCTCTCTCTCTCTCTCTCTCTCTCTATATATATATATATATATATATAGTATAGTGTATATATATTCATATATGTGTATATATACTATATATATAAGATTATCTATATATACAGTATATATATATACAAGATATATATATATATATATATATATATATATATATATATATATATATATCATACTTTTGCGAGATTATCCTTAATCTGAGCACATTATGTGAGGCTCTTCATGATCTGATTCTTGCTCAAATGGTTATTTCCCACCATTCTTCCTCCACAATGAACTCTACATTCTGGCCACAGAAAATTACATTTCCCAATGTACATATCAGCTTTAAAGCCTTTTTTACTTAACTTTTCATGCTGGAGAACTAGGCTAACAAGAGCCCCTCTTACTATAAACACACATAAATGCTGTATAAAATATAACTAAAAGCATTTTTAATGGATGCTGGACTTTAAAAATCAAGACAAAATTCCAAAGTCCCGGAACCTAAGAAGAATTTGAAGTCAGAATTGTAAATGTGCTGAAGCCTTGGTGGCTCAAGGAGATAGTGGACATGGAGACAGGGCCTACCAATCACATAATGAGGGGTAATAATCCACACAGGAAAGGCTTTGAAGAATAAAGGAAGAAAAGTGGAGTAAAAAAATTGAGAAAAATGAAATAAAAAATGCTTGCTAAAGGAATGTAAGAAAGAAGAAATAAAAAAAAAGTACATAGGCCCAGTGAAAAGCAAATAACAAGATGGTAAATTTAAAGCAAACTAGATCAGTAATTCTATTAAATGTAAAGGAGCTAAACAGACCAACTAAAAAGATAAAGATTATAAGATTATTAAAGATTTTTAAAAAGAAAAAGTATATGTCCTATTTAAAATAAGTATTCTTTTAAATATAAGGTCATAGAATGAAGGCTAGGAAAGATATATCATACCAGCACTAACCAAAATAAAGTTGATGTGATTACATTAAAATCAGATGAAGTTCCACTTTCTATTATTTTATTAAGCTATAAAACACATACAGCAAAATTCACTTTTTTTTTTTTTTGCTGTACTAGTCGATGGGTTTTGACAAGTACATACAGATCTCCAACCCCTACCAGAATCAAGATAGCTAACAGTTCCATAACTCCCCTCCCCTCCCAAATATGCCACTGAACTACCCTTTTGCAGTCAACTGTTTTCCAGTACACCATGGAAATCACTGATCTGTTTTACGTCCATATAATTTTGCCTTTTCTACAATGTACTATAAATGGAATAATATAGGATGTAGACTTTGAGTCTGACTCCTTTCAGTTACCATAAAACATTTAAGATCCATCCATACTCTTGTGTGTACTGCTTGTTCATGTCTTTTTATTCTAGTAGTATTCTGTTATATAGATGTGCCAGAGTTTGTTTAACTAGTCCCTAGCTCAAACATTTAGATAGTTTCCAGTTTTGTACAATTACAAATAAAGCCACTATAAACATTCGCATACAAGTTTTTGTGTGAACATAAAGTTTCATTTCACTAGAGTAAATAGCTAGGAGAGGGGTCGCAAGGTTGTATGATAAGCGTATTTTGAACTTTATAAGAAACTGCCAAATTATTTTCTAAAGTGTCTGGAATATGTTGCATTCCCACCAGTAATTTATGAAAGTTTCAGTTGCTTTGCCTCCAAGTCAGCAGTTGTTACAGTAAGTACTTTTTAAAATGCCATCCATTCAAGTAGGTGAGTAGTAGTATTGCACTGTAGTTCTAATTTGCATTTTCCTAAGTACAAACTTCCACAATCTTTTCATTCTTTTATTTTCCATCCATATATCTTTTTTGGTCAAATGTCTGCTCAAATATTTTGCCCATTGTTTGATTGAGGTTTTTGTTGTTGTTGTTGTCGATGAGTGTTAAAGGTTCTTTATATACCCTAGATACAAATCCTTTATCAGATATGTGATTTGCAAATATTAAATATTTTCTCCCTGGCTGAGGCTTCACTCTTCTATTCTCTTAAAGTATTCATGTTTTTCTTTTATCGACCATGCTCTTGTTGTGTTTAAGAAATCATTGCCAGCTCCAAATGTCAAAGATTGTTTTCCTGTTTTTTTCTAGCTATTTTATTATTTTATTAGACGTAGATATTACACAAAGGCCTATGATTTTTTGTACGGTGTGAAGTATGGTCCAAGGTGTGTGTGTATATATATATATTTTGTATATGAGTATTTTAATTGTTTCAGTACCTTTATTTGACAATAATTTGCTTTATTGAATTCCGTTTCTCCCATTTGGTGAAAATCAGTTTTCCATATCTTTGTATGTCTATTTCTGGACTCCGTTGCTCTCTATAACTATCTTTCTTTAATACAACACTATCTTGACTTCTGTAATCTTATAGTAAGTCTTGAAATCACATAGAGTGACTTTAAATATGACGTAAAGTAAAGGGAGTCCTATAACTGATTTATGAGTTGAAAGAATTCATACTGAAAACACGGTCACTTTTTTCCACATTGACTTTATAGATATTAAAATACCAGTAATAATTTCCTTCAATTAATTTTCTATTTTCTGAAATTTTCTGATAAATTGCTTCTGAAATGTTTATATGAAATTAAAATGGCAAAAATAGTCTAGACAACTAAGGAAGAAAAAACTGTTAGGGGCTTGCCCTTGCATTTATCAAAATTATTATAAAGCTACAGTAATTAATACACTATATCTCTCACACAGGGATAGGCAAGTAGACCAATGAAACAGAGTAGGTAGAAATCCTCAGAAATAGATCCAACCCTAAACAGAACTTAATACGACAGATGACATTGCAGATAACTGGGGAAAAGATGAACTTTTTATTAAAAAATTAGGATGATCAGCTATTATATGGAAAAATGAATTTGCACTCCTTTTCACACCATATGCAAAAATCAACTAGAGATTAATTAAAGATTTTAATGTAAATGCAATATAATAAATCTGCTATTATATGTTTACAAACTTGGGGTAGGGAATTTTTTTAAAAAATAAGTCTGAATAATGCATAAACCAAAGAAAAAAATGGATAGTTTTGATGAAATCAAGATTATGAACTGTTCACCAAATGACAATATAGGGAGACTTAAAATGCAAACCACGAACTTGGGTAAGATATTTGCATCACATAAAACTGACAAAACACAATGTCCAGAACACGTAAATATACCCCAGCCCTCAGGAGAATAGTGAGCAAACCACCATACATGAATTTCACAGAAAACATGGATGTCCAATAAGCATATGAAAAGTTACTCAACCTTAGGGAAGAATAAATTAAAACCACAGTGCTTTATAGTAGTAGGACCACACTTAAAAACACTGGTATGGCTAATCATGGCTAAAGATGTGGCTCAGTGGGAATTCTCATGCTTTACGTCCTAAGCATCCGTACAACCATTTTGGAAAATAGTGTGGCATTTTCTAGTAAAATTGAAGGTCCATATACTTGAGACCCAACAATTCAGTCCTAGATATATACTCTAATGAATTACAGCAAATGTGTACCAGAACACATAATTCAAAAAGTATTATTTGTAATAGCAGAAATCTGGCAACAACTTGCATGTTCCTCAACAGTAGATTGCATTATATAAATAAATTATAATGCACAGTACATGCCCACAATGTCATACAAAAGTGAAAGTGAATGAACGACAGCCCTGCTAGCAGCATGCCTAAATCTCAAAATCATAATTAAGAGCAAAAGAAAAAGAAAACGTTACTGAAGAATACTGTTAGTGTGATTCCATCTATATAAAGCTTTGGAACAAGCAGAACTACACAATATATCGTCTAGTACATACATATGATAACATACATAAAAGAAATTAAGTCAACGGTTATCACAAATGTTATGATAGCACTTATTTTATTGGGTAGTGAAGATAATATGATTGGAGAAGAGGATTCAGAGCTTTAAAAAATGGTCATTGTTCTATTATTTAACCCAGCGGGTATTTACATGGGTGCTTATTATTACTCCTTTAAAAACTACATATTTGTGTGCAGCTGTATATCTTTAGCTATGTTTATTTTACAATAAAACAATTAGAAAGAAAAAGAGTGCAACCAAAATTTAAGATCCACACGATGCAGAAAAAAAAAAAAAAATCTACTGAAGATATCATACTGAATGGAGAAAAATTTGTGGTATTCTTTTTAAGTAAATCAGATAATTATGCCTATCATAATTACTTGTATTCAGCATTGTTTCAAAAGTCCTAGCCAATCAAAAAAAAGAAAAATCAAAACAAACAAATATGCACAGGATTAAAAAGAAATAATAAAAACAAAGTATCATCATATGAATGTGATATGATTATTTTCATAGAAAATTCAAAATAATCTACTGACAAACTATTTGACCTAATTAAAAATTCTGCATAGTTCTTGGATATAATATCAATATAAAAGATAAATAATTTTTAATATACCATTAATAATTTAAAATAAATAATTTCAAATGTAGTTATATACTCCTATCAAAAGAACAGTGACTAACAGTAATAAACAGTAATAAAACACACTTCTGTATGGAAAATTTTAAATTTTGTGGGAGGATCTAAAATAACACACAAAAAAATAGATACACTATTTTCATGAATAGAAAGACATGCATGTTAAAAATAAATTTAGTTTTCTTATTCTGACAGTGTTTTCATAGGACATAATGTTCATATGAAAAAGTAAAGGACCGAAAGGACCCAAGATAACTTTGAAGACTGAGAAGGGGACATTCTCTTGAACAGATTTAGAGATTAGTATAACTTGCCCCTCATCTAGTGTCACCTATTTTAAGATTCTGTTGACACGTCTTCTACTCTGTGAATCCTTCCCAGTCTGCAGCAGTTTTTTCCCATGTAATTCCATTGCGTTCTGTACTTATCTCTGTCATAGTATGTATCATAGTGTTTATCATAACTGGACTGAGATTTGAGTTTCCTCCTTACCTCCTTTACTTGACTATAATCTGACTGTGTAGTTCATCTTTGGACACCCAGAGTGCTACAGTACCTGGTTCATAGGAAGCAGTTAATCAATGTCAGCTCCTTGCTCTCTTGCATTGCCATTATTACTTCTGGGTAAGATGAGCTTATTGCTTCATTAAGGTCTCATCTTGTCTCAGGCTATGCCAGAGGACTTTCAGGTTTGGTCATTGTTCTTACTCCACTACCTGGGGCTCAACTTTGAAGTCATTTCTGAAAGTAGCTACTCATTACTACCGCCGTTTGTTTTCTCTAAAATAGAGTCGAGTCATGCAAAAGCATGCATTACAGTATGTCTTCACCTTAAAAGGAATTTAGGTTATATACTTTCACCCCTCCTGTTACAGATGAGGAAAAAGGGACCGAGCATGCTCAGACAGATGATTCATTTAAAAATGCTTCCGATTATATTTTACCTATTGCACAATATTTCTACTTCCTGATGTATGAAATTAAATGAATTGAAATCTTATAGGATGATTTATAATTCTGACAATGAAAAGAGCCAGGAAATTGATAATGCAGAGGAGTTTGCAGAAGCTAAAAGGATAATCAAGTATAACGTGATATCTATATATATTCTCTCCATCCTGTTGTAAAATTTACACTTACCTCATTCAAAGTTATTGGGCTATAGATGAACATACTTACGGGATGCTGCAAGAAAATGTCAGCTCATACACTCAAAGCTTAAATAAAAATATTCTAAATTTGTATGCAAGAACTAAGGCACTTGTTTATGTTTAGCAAAGAGTTATGTAATCTTTTAACTTTAATTTCAGTTACCTCTCTCATTAATGAAATAATTCTGAATACCATTATTTACTTCCTTTTGGAATTTTACCAGGTGAAAGTATAATTCAAATTCTATGTATCTTGGCTAGCAGAAAACCTTGGCATTGGCTTTGCAATTTATACATCCTGTTTGTATTCTCAAATTATGGATTTCCTATTTGCTTGTACAATAGCTCCTTCCACACCTACACCCCTCCTTGTTTTTCTTATGTAATTACAGCTTGCCTATTAAAAATTCAATTAATGTCACAGCCAATCTATTTCATTTTTTACGGTAATATAATCAACTATTAATTTGAACAGAAAAAGGAAGAGCTATTTAATTTTTTTCAGACCCATAAAATAAATGAAAGCATTTCAGATATAAGGTAATTTTGGGATCTTTATATCTGAGCAATCAACTTCAATGAAAAGAGAAAGCATACCAGTTTTAACAAACACAGCCTCAATAAGATGAGAAGGCCTTGCTATTGGAAATTAGGGTATAGATCTTCAAAGTATATGGTCAAAGAAATTTTGGGTGGGGTAAAAATGCAATACTGAATACTATCATACTTGACCAAACTAAGGGAGGACTAATTATGGATTAATGTGAGTAGTTACAATTTGGAGAAAATTTGAATGATACAACAGGAACTGATCTTTCTCCTCCTAAAAAACAGGAGATGAGAAAGCTTCCCACCTGAATGGAGGCAACGGGCAGATCATCACTGGAGAAATGTTCATATATTTTGTTCTGTGAGAGGACTCAGACTTCTGCTTATTACTGCTTTATAAGAGAATGTGGAAGTTTAGAGGTTCATTTAGCTTTTAAGAAAGAATCTGCATTACATCAAAAAGACGATTTAATGAGAATATGTATATCTGCCATACAAATTATAATAATTAGCGGAGGGTGATATACAATTAAAAATATGAGAACTAGAAAACAAAGGTATACTTCCTTATATAAAATACTGTGGTTTCCTTACTCTTCAGTATTTTTTAGAAGTCTGCTCAGGGTATATGATAAATATGAGTGTATAAATAATTCGTTTAATCTATTTTCCCTGCCTCTCCTCAATAGGCAGAAAGTCTTCCTGTAACTTATCAACATAACACTACACACATAAAAAAAGCCTTTTTTAAAAAGTCCGATCTTGTTCCAAATTGAATATATACTTGAATTTTTCCATTTCTATCCTCATTTTTGGTATTGGTCCTGTAAAGTGAGGGCGTAAAGTAGAAAAAGAACCGTTAGAAACATGCTCTTTCCAAGCATTAAACTTCTGTAAAATAAAAGGATTTAAAAAGTGAAACCAAAACAAAAGAGGAGGCATATTCAACAAAGAATGTGAAATAGTCTTGATACAGCAGAATGAATGCCTTTGGTTGGAAGATTACAAGAGATAGATTATTTCTCCTCTCTTTCCCTTTCCTAGAATTTCAACAGCAGACTAATATTTTTGGGTGATGTTCAAAATGTACAAAATTAAAAGACTGATGATATGAGTCCCATCACCTACAATTTCATTTCATAAGCCTTAGCCTGAATCAATGATTTTGAAAATGTACTTTTGCTGACCTATTAGATTTTGCTCATCAGTTCACTTTATAGGAAACGTATGAATAGTGTATTTTTATTATTAATAGCAAATTTTACATTTCTTTCAGAGGTTAATCTTATTCATGTTTTAGACTTCTTGGTGCTTAAGGGTTTTAAATTATACGCTAAATCCAATGAAATATACATAATTTCAGATCTTTTTATGTTCTGAATAAAGGGACATATCATTTCCTACCAGCTTGTCCCAAAGGCATGGTGGCATGCTTCTGCTGTACTTGGGAAACAGATCAACAACCCAGAGAAAAAGAGCATAAATGTGGTCTACTAAGCTGACAGTTGCGCTCTTTTGTTTATTATTTATTTTTCACCGTTCTCCTCCCCACTTCCTTCAAGGCTCCTTAGACTTTTTCTAATTGTCTGACATGTTATGCTACCTACACCAGTCTGAAGAAGTCACCATGAAATTGTTTAATAACAACAACATCAAAAAAAAAACCCAAAACAAACAAAAAACAAGACAAAACAAAACAACTACTCTATCCTGTTCATATTGGCTTCTAAAGGTTTTTCTGATCCCATTTAAAAAAAAAAAAAAAAAAACATGTTGAGCTAAGAGCTAATTCCAATTGTAAAGAGCAGAGTCTGGTTTAGAGTTTTAAACAAATCATTTCAGTATAATTGGAGCACTAATAATGGGGTTATGCATGAGGCCGACTGTACCTTCTTATATTTTCCTTATTTTTCAGTTCTAGCTACAGAAGTCATACACGGTCTTAAAGAGAAGATTCTCTCTAAGGGCTGAGACCTTTGGTCTAGGAGGACATAAGAACAGGTAAGTTTCTATTTAGAGTAATTAGAATAAGTAGCTAATTAAAGGCTTCTTGGCACCTAAGTACAAAGAACAGGCTGAAATGGCTCTGCTGTACTCAAGCTTGAAGTACTGCCAATATGAACAGTCCAGAAGCTTTTGGATGCTAGGAAGGTGGTCCTATTGGGGTCTGTTTAGGTCTGGGAAATAAAACTACCTTGCTTAATAAATTTAGCAAGAATAAATCGCAACACTCCATTTATCTTGAGCCAATGTAATATGTATCTAGGTATTTGAATTTCTTGCTCTAAATTGTACTTTTCTTAAATAATATTAAACAAGTTGGTAATTCAATAGTACTTTTTATTTATACATGATACTTATACCCCAGATGAATAAGACCCATCTCCTCATCCCTAAGTTCTTCAAGACCTTTGACCTTTGATTTTTCCTTCTAGGGAACCTAGGTAGGCTTTGCTACAGACTAATCAGTGGGCTATTTGGAGTGGCTGATGAGGTACACATGGTATGATCAAGTTAGCAGAGCCACAGTACGGTTCCAAGCAAAAGTCTCAGTGGGGAATTTTTGATTTGACTCTGTTATTCTGAAGGCAAACACTGTGTGCAAAGGGAAAGAGTCACTCCACAAGTGTTAGGCCCTTCTCTTTGTGGTTGATGTCCCTATTGTGATTATTTGCTGATTATTTGCACTCACTTCTTCAGAAACCTGTGGCTGCCTGGTGCCACTCCCAATTACTCTGTCCCTTGCTCCAGTGCCATTTCATGTTGGACCGGGAGCTACTTCTGCTGAGGTGGGCTGGTTAGAGAGCAAGGAAAAGGAGAAGGAGAAAAGAACCTGTTCCTTCTCTTTCTCTGTAGACCACTATATTTGACTCAACTTTAATATTTCCAGTTAACAGGGACAGTCAAGGTTTCTCACAAAGGATGGCAAGTCTCCTGACTGTCTATAATGTTTCCTGGAGAAACTCAGCATGAAAGGGAAATGGCCCTGGGAGATGACACGTGAGGAGAAGACTTAGCTCCTGCACCCTGGAGAAACAGACCTCCCTCACTCCTGGAAAAAAGGGGAAATGGTGACTCTTGCTCAGTTCTCTGGCACACAGTACTGTAGGAAAATCCACCCCTGAGCAGGAATCTTTGATTTTGGTGTGGAGCAGTCGTGTCCCACTTAGTGAAGGAGGTATATACCTCTTCAGGCGCTGTACCAGAGAGGTTTCTAATGACTGGATGTCTAACATTGATTATATTTATTGAATGACCATCAAGTTACTGATTGTACCACTTAAAAGACCAGACTAAAAGCTGACAGTAATATAAACAACAACATGGCAGGAGGCATTATTACCTCTTGGGACCAAAGACATCATGTGATTAGCATCAACTGTAGTGACTGGCGGGGTTGCCAAGGCAACAGTGCAACAACAGTACCATTATTTTGATGAGGAGAGACTGGTTGTTAGTCAGGTTTCATGGATGCAGTAAAGAGAGTTTGTGAGTACTGGATAGCCCCAGTCTAACCTGATCTGCTGCCCTTTTCAAATTTCCACCAAATTAGATGTCAGAGAATGGAAGATACTAAGAAGAACTGGGGTTCCAGTACTTATTCTAAAAGGAATTTATCTGCAGAAATTCTTTGTTTGCCTTACCTTTGTTTTGTTACCCACACATACTCCAACATACAGTTACCTAATTCTCTTAGAGGGAAGCAGATTATCGTGGATATGTGAAAGGACTCTCAAGTCTGAAAGGTCTGAGTTCAAATCAAAAACATTTGCTAACCCTCTCAAGACTTAGTTTTGTCATTCATTAAATTACAACGATAATGATCATAATAATAGTACCAACCTGCCAGAAATGTTGTTAAAATTACATAGGAGGCTCAACATAGCAGATGTTAATGAATGAATCAAATTGACATATCTGTTGTGTGTTATCAAACTCACGTTATTTTGTATGTATCATTTTTCTGTACCTACTGGTTGCAATTAAAAAAAAAAAGACCGAGGTAGTGATAATTTATTGATTATCTGTGCTAGGCACTGCTGGAGGCACAGAGGTATAGTAGGAAATAAAACCTAGTCCCCCTAATCACTGTTCAGAGTTCTCATTTACTAACAATTGTCACCCCAATAAACTTTAATAAAAAAAAAAGGGCCACCACCAATATGACTTTTCATGTGATTCTTACAAACCAATGATCAGCAAAAGTATAACAGAATGGAAATATATTTGGCACAAATAGAAAATGACTTATGTAAAACCAAATTAGAATTATATTTATCAAGTAATAAAATAAATTTACATTAGCACAGCAATTCCAAGTATTATGTTAAGCATTAAAAAACAACAACAAAAAAGGAACATGTGTAAGGAGTAACGGTAGAAGCTGTAACCAAAAATTTCTCTTTTTTTTCTATCAAGTATGAACCAGGTGTTAAAAATCTACTGACAACTAGAGAGCAGTGTCAATTTGATTGAAGATACAATTGAAGATATTAAGCAAGAGGTAAAGGGATAGAAGAATCTTCTGCTGGGTGAATACACTCTAACATTATTTGTACATAGTGATATAAATGAAAGAGTATGGACTTTGGAACCAAGACATACCTGAGTTTGTATGTATATGACTTTGAAGAACTTTAAAGTCTCTGAAACTCAGTTACATAATTTGAAAAATGGGATAATAATAACAAAAAAACTGCCAAGAGTATTAAATATGTATAGATTCATATAGTGCAAAGTACCTGATAGAGTCAATAAATATTAGCTTTCCTTCTCCCTCTCACTTTCTCTTACTGCTCTCCTATTCAATCACCCCACTTTGGCAATACCCCAGAGAAGATGGAACAGCTGCTTCCTTACTAAATAGGAACTAAGGCAAAATCCCACTAGGATCTGATCAAAGTAACACTTCCTCTCACATATGATGATATTCATACTTTAGGATAATTGTTACAATCTATTTGTTGAGAAATACCATCTCCACATAGGCTGATTAGACTTGCTCCAGCTCAGGGGGGAAAAAAAGTCCTCTTTGTATTTAGCATGCTAATCTGTGCAAACACAAAAGTGAGCATTTTAAAAAAACATATTTCTCTCTTTCCTTAAATTAGCTTGACTGTGTAAAATGAAATTGTTTTAAAGTTTAATACAAATAGCACAGGTTTATAAATTGTTCAAGGGACTTTTAGTCCTAAAATGTATTATGGTGTTGAGTATGCTTTCTCTTAACTGACAAGTATAAAGGTTGAAGTGTGTAGTATTTGGCATTGGGACAGTTATTTCTTTAAGATTGCAGATAGAATTATAAGGAAGAGTGGTAGGGGTGTGTGTGTGTGTGTGTGTGTGTGTGTGTGTGTGTGCGCGCGTCTGTGTGAGTGTGTGAGAGTATGTGTGTGTGAGTGTGTGTGTGTGTGTGTGTGTGTGTGTGTGTGTGTGGAGAGAGAGAGAGAGAGAGAGAGAGAGAGAGAGAGAGAGAGAGAGAGAGAAAGACAGGAATAGTCTCTTTTCCTCTTCCCACCAGATGTGGGCCTTTCATTTTTTTATTTCTCCTTATTTCTTAGATAAGCTCATCTATTTCTATAATTGTACTATAATGCTAACCAATTTCTAGCCGTAACACAAACTGAATTCCATCATCTGTAATTATTTGCAAGCCACATTTTTACCTCAAACTCAACATCCTAAAGTAGAACCCCCTGTGTTTTGTCTCAAACTAACTCTCCCCGACATTACAAATTCAGAGACAGGATTGAAACGAAAGTTCAATTAATGTAGCCCAACCTCACACAAACTGCAATGTAAAGCCACCCACAGCAATCTTAGAATTGGTCATCTATTTACATTTTCAAAGCTGAGGAGCTCATTACTTCGACAAGTAAACGATTACATTAAAAAAAAACAAAAAAACAAAAACAAGTCATTACCTCACAAGAACACAAGGCAACCCTACTCACATGTATGCCTCTAAGTGGTTAAGAGAATAGTGTGGAGATCACTACTTGGACTCAAATCTCAGTTCTGCTCCCTACTTACTAGATGTGAGCTTAGACTTCTCACCTAACTTCCTTATGCTTTGATTTGCTTATTTGTAAAATTAGGTTCATAACACTGCCCATCTGGGAGGACTTTTGTGAGGGAGAAATAAATTAATACAGGAACAAAGCATAACAAATATAATTCAAGTGCCTAATCCTAATCCTCTGTTGCTGAAGGCTAACCTCTATCCTAAATTTGGTATTCACCATTCCTATGCATCACTTAACAATTTTCTTATTAAAAAAACTATCCATAAGCAATGCAGAGTATTGGGTTACGTGTTTCTTAACTTCACATAAATGGCATTACATGGTATGTGTTCTTTTGAAACTTGCTCTTACTGTTCAGCATATAGATGTGAGACTTATCAATGTGAATAAGGTCTAGCTCTAGGTCACTCATTAACACAGCCATGTATACATACAGAGGGTGCCCAGAAAATGTATACACACTTTGAGAAAGGAAAAGACTGTGTTAAAATTGTAATATTCAATATATACCAATAACTAAAGATGAATAAAAGTCACTTGTATACCATATATATCCCAGTATATACAGATATATATATAGAGATATAGATATATCTATCTATCTATCTATCTATCTATCTATCTATCTATCTATCTATCTATCTATCTATATATGCTGGGATGCCAAAAAATTGTATACAAGTGGACACTTTGGTCAACATTGCTCAAGCAGTAGTTTGCAGTAATTAGAAGTATCTGAATCACTTTGAGCACCTCTTATAACTGCAGAAGTCAAATGTGACTTGTATTCATCTTTTGTTTTCGGTATATATTGAGTATTACAATTTTAATAGTTTTTCCTTTCTTAAAATGTGTATACATTTTTTGGCACCTGTGTGTGTGTGTCTGTGTGTGTGTACATACACATATATATCACACATATGCATCCACTTGTATATACCGCACTTCATTTATTCATTTTCTGTTGCAAGACACTTAGGTCTATTTTCAACTTTTTTTGGCAATACAAACAACACTGCTAGGCTATTCAATCAGTAGATGGCAAAGAATTTACTTACCTCTTATACTGATCCTAAATTTGCTTCCATACGATGGAGGTCCACACGTTGTTTCTATTTCTTCCCTGTAAATACATATAGGATTCTCATATATCTTGTATAGTCAGGTCTTGCAAATGAGCTCATATTATATTATGTAAAAACTCTCACTTATTGACCCTTCTTTTATTTATACTGTCTGAATTGTATAAGTAATGCATGCTTGTCATAAAAATCATCCCAACAATATAAAAGGGCTTAAATGTAGTAAGTGGAAATCACCATCCTCCACTTGCTAGTTACTGCGTATTAGAGTTTGATGAGCATTTTTCCAATGCCCGTAGCCATACACAAAAACATATGTGTCCACATGGTCTTCCTTCTGTGTCTGTCTGTGTTCTAATCTTTTCTCATAAAGACAGCAGTTATATTGGATTAGGGCTTCATTTTAATCTAATTATCACGTTAAAGACCCAATAAGGCCATATTCTGATGTTATAGTGGTTAGGACTTCAACATGTGGACTTTCGGGATTATTGTCGAGCTCTAATACTATGTATACAAACTTTAAATTAACACATTCCCATTAATCAATCTTTTGTAAACATTGTATTCTACATGGAAATTAACTCAAGAATCCCACTTATACAGTGGGCCATGGAACAGGCTGAGTCAAATTTGTAATAGCTTGGAATCAATAGAGCTCATTTCTGCAGTGAATTTCCCCAACCTCTTAGTACTATATTTTCCTGCATTTAAAGAGCAGATGTAAAATAGAGAATGAAAACCCAGTGATTGTAAAGAAAAAGTTACAAAACTTAAGTTACTTCAACACTAGTAGCTAGGAAAATTCTTAATCAGAAGGATAAGAATGCGTATCTAAAATTATTTGACCTAAGATAATTGAAAGCTGCTTGAATCAGTCCTAAAGACATGAACAGTGTTGTAATATTTGGAATTTTATGTGTTATTCCATGATACTTTATGTGAGAGAAAACTTTTTGAAATTAAAATTGAATCACATGTATTCTTTGATCAGCTATTCACAAAAACAGACTGACAAATTTGCCTACTCTACATATCGAACATGTGAAGATCTATTTTGACAAAGTCATCAATGAATTTTCACAATTTAGAGCTTGAGAAAAAAGACTGTAATATTATTATTCACTCCTACAACAGACTAATAGATAGGTATAAATTTTTATCTTTTTTCCTAAAAATTTTGTTAATGTTATCAAAGATTAAATCATTACTTTTTCTAATTTTCTACTGAAATATCTTATTTTTATTATTGCGTTTTTCTTTCTATAAGTATGTTCTGACTATTATTTTAATTCATTTCATAATTATTACATAAAATAATTTTGTCATATGATGAGGATGATATTTAAAAGGTGAGTCATTCTTCATGTCAAATATCCTAGTTATATCATTGCACCTGGTTCACCTTATCCACATTTCTACTTAGATTTCTGGCCACGACAGTTATTAAACCCATTTCTCCACAGAACTATTAGAACCAGAATTCCAGGTCCTAATGATAGAGAATACTATAGTATATTATGATTATTATACATTTTTATCAAAGAAAGAAATTATAAAGAATGCTGTGGTACTAGAAAAATCAAATAAACCAGCATCACATTTATGCTCAGTAACCAAACACTTACTATATTTATTACACTGTGTTAGAAGGGGAAATCCAAAGAAATGTAAACACATGTTTTATTTATTTATGTATTTATTTTTTATTCTCCAGGGCCTTCTAATCCAGTGAGGAGACAGAACATGAGCAAGTAAGAAAATGGGTTACAGTGGAGAGACCATCTGATACAGCATTCAAAGACGCGGGTAGAGACTGGGGACCTATCACCTTCTAGCTTTATGACCTAGGGAGAATCACTTCCTTTCTCTGTAAAAAGTGGAAAATATTATCTTACAGGCATTGTGTATCTGGCACATGGTAGGCATCCAATGACTGGTACTTAAATATGAACAAGACATGACAAATTAATCATGAAGGTGATGATTAAAAAATTGATGCGACAGTAAATAATATGGTACTGATTAATTTCCTGATGGAAGACACATATGGTATAAGAGTTCAGAAAAGGAAAGAACATTTGCAACTGAGAGATTTTAACAGGTTTAGGCCCAATACCAGATTCAAAACATACACTGGGGAGGTGGATAGGAATGGGGCTTGGAGTCATCAAAAAGAAGCCTTGATATAAAAAACCTCCCTGCATGAATGGTCTTAACTTTCTATGAGTTCCGCTTGGCTTAAAACAATATATTTTCAATGTTGAATGAAAGAAGCTGGGCGCAAAAGATCATATGCTGCATGCTTGCTTTATTTAAAGTACACAAAAGGCAAAACTCATCTACTATGGTGTTATAGGTGGGGCTAGAGTTTACTCTTGTGACAGAGGTACAGAACAGGAAGGGCAGAAGGGATGTTCCAGGGACTAGTAATGTTCTGTTTCTAAATGAGTGTGCTGGTTACATGGATGTCTTCAGGTTCTTAAAATTCACTAACTTTTATTCTTATTTGTGCATTTATATACATTAATTTGGGCATTTATATATATACATTAAGTTGTATTCTCATTTGTGCATATTATATATAATAATATATAATATATAATATATAATATATAATATATATATCACCTGGAATTAGAACTCAAAATAACTACTGCTAACATTTTAGAGTAGATTTGTCACACATAGTTTATATATATATAATATATATATGTAATATATATATAATATATATATATATATGCACAAATGAGAATACAAATTAATAAATATATAATACATATATTATACCAGGGGTGTCAAATATGTGTATCCAAGTGGACACTTTGGTCAACGTTGTTCAAACAGTAGTTCGCCATAATGAGAAGTGTCTGGACACTGATGGTAACACTTTGAGCACCTCTTGTAATTGCAGAAGTCAAAAATGACTTGTGTTCATCTTTTGTCATCAGTATATATTATTACAATTTTAATAGTTTTTTTCTTTCTTAAAATGCATATACATTTTTTGGCACCCTTTGTATATATCATACATATATAGCTATATATAGATAGATGATATATATATAGCTATATATCTATATATGATATATAGATATATAGATATATATCATGTTTCCCTGAAAATAAGACCTAGCCGGACAATCAGCTCTAATGAATCTTTTGGAGCAAAAATTAATATAAGACACGGTCTTATTTTAATATATTTTACTATAAGACTGGGTCTTATATAATAAAATATAAAACCAGGTCTTATATTAATTTTTATCTTATATATATAATATATATATTATATTTATATATGATACTCTTCAATAAAAAGGTTACATTATATAAATTTTCACTGTGAAAAAAATTTTTAAATATAGAGAAAAATTAAGAAAAAAATCACCTGTAATTAGAACTCAAAATAACTACTGCTAACATTTTAGAATAGATTCATCACACATAATTTAGATCATCCTGTATATACTATTTTACAAAGTTTTTTTTGTTTTTTACTAATCAAACATATGACAAGAAGTTTTCCATGTCGGAGAATATTTTTCTAAAACATAATTTATGTTTATACCATAATTTTCTTAGCCCATCTCTTACATTTTGATAATTAGCATATTCCTATTTTTAAAATATTACCACAATGAACTCTTTTGTACATGAATATGTTACATCTTTCAATATTTGAGCAAGATAAATTTCCATACATGAAAAAGTTTCAACTTTTTGATATATATTTTTTCAATTTCCCTTCAAGATTTAAGCTCACTTCACTTAGCTCCTCAACAACATTGAGAATATATTTTTTCCATCTGCCATTTTGTAGTTGAGCATGCGTATTCTTTCAAACGTTGCTTTTTTTAGCCCTGAGCTTGAACCTTGCTTTATGTTATTAGCTATCTGTTTTCTTTTTTGCAATGCCTCTTCTTAGCCTTGGCCAATTGTTTTATTTGTTTGTTGTTTCCTATTAGAGCATTTCACTTCTCTCAGACTTCTCAGGTTTGCAATCTCCTATTGTGCCAACTCAGTATTTCATTCAGACTAAAACCAAGACTCTACTTGCTTTATGAACTAAGTTTTTTTTCATCCACTGACTTTTTTGTCATGTGACCCCATTTATGTTTCTCATTTAAGTTGTTTCTTCTGGGTTTTAAGAGCTTACAATAACCAAACCTACTGTGGACAAGACAGCAGCACTTGGTGGCAGAAACAATGGAGATTGAATATAAACTCTCCCCAAGTGTAAGGTCATGGAACAAATCTAATTCCCAGTTCCATTCCCCAAGAGTCACTATACTTATCCATCTTAAATTATAATTAAAATTGTTGACCCCAAAGTTGTGGCATCATAGTTTTAATAGGTTGAACTCTTTCTAGTTTGTGCAGAGCATCTGGCTTATAGGTGACCTTTGCTATTTCTATTTTTTCTAAAAGCCTGTTAAAACAAATAAACATACTCTAGATTTCCCTCACTTGACTCACTAATGTCCATTAGGAAAAAAAAAAAGGTGTATTTTCAAACAAGCACAGATTGCCTCCAGTTTTCTCTTGTCAGGGTATGCTCTCCTTCCATCACAGTTGTTAGAAGTCTGCATATGATCTGTATTTTTGTCCTATCTCCCTGAGAGATGACTTTCAGATTCTGGAGTGTAGGAGGATGCTCACTGAGGAGGTCCATGCTGGAAACGGCTCAGCTGGGCAGAGCAGTGGAGGGGGCAGATGTCTTTCTGTTTCATTCTCAGTTTTTAGTGTGCCCTGTGGCAAGCCTTGGTTCTTTTCCTTTGTTGGTCCTGAACCTTTACCTTTATTCCTTTTATCTTTTGCTTACCCTTATTGTTTTCTTTCCTGCTGTCACTTGTGGTGGGCTTGGGGGACAATGTTGCAGGAACATAGAGCTTTTGAGGGAAATGTTAATTGCAGGCAGCACTGAGTCCCGTCTGTTTTCTCATCAGAAAGCAGCATTTTAGAGAGCTGAACTGGCGACAGGGCTCTGTGAAGACGTGCCGAGTTCAGGAATATTCCCTGTTCCCAGGCCCTGGCTGTGTAGAAGTGGGAATTTCTGAAGAGGGGGCGGTCTAAGAGGGTGGGGAGGAAAGGGGTACTTTCAGAAGCAGATGCTCCTGGCTTCGGAAGGAAAGCTGCTCTAATCAGAGTTCAGCAGTCTCACAGACAATCCACAGCTTTGGAGAGAGACAAACAAAACACAGTCCCCTAGTCCAATGCATAAATGTAAGAGGCTTGCCTTAAGTGTGTGTGCAGGACTCTAGTGGGCTAAAAATGTTACGCAGAGTTAAAGTGAGGCATTGTTTAGGTTTTAATGAAGGCAACCAATTTTTAACAACAGAAGTTCTGTTGCTGAATATCCCCCTCCCCCCACCCCAACATTCAGTTCCTCTGCCCCTGCACCTGCTTTCATTTTTGGCTTCTTGGCACTGATGTTCACAGAGACATCAGCTGGCAGTGGCAAACTGCTAAAAGCTCCCCTGCAATGCAGCTCTGCAAATGCCAGCCATTTATCCACTGGTGCATGCCAGCTTAACGTAAGGTCTCCCTTTCTCCCTCCAACCCCAATCCCCGTAGCCCCCCAGTTTTACTTCCAAATGACAGTAAATGATCCAAGCCAAGCAGCGGCCTGGCCCTTTGAGTATCCATTAAGTGTGGCCTCATCTATTTGCTGCATCCATTTGCTACGATTATAATATTTTGATCCAAAGAGTATTGCAGAAATTTTAGAGGACAATACTATATCTTCTATTCAATAAAGAGCTATTGGCCCACAGGCTCATTTCTGTCTCCTCAGCAGATGGTGGGATAGTTTCTTGAGGTCTCTTTGACTTGAAACAACCTTTTTGTTTTTTATTGCTTATTGAGAGCCAGTTGCCCCAAATTCATTGAATAAAGACATCCACTTTTCAGTCTAAGCTAAGCCCCAAGAGATAAACACTGACTTAGAGTTGGTGGCTGATGGACAAGCTGGAAAGGCAAAGGGACTGTTGGAAGTTAAGTATTCAGTAAAGGCTTTGCAGTTTCAAAAACGATGGCTTTAAGTTCTCCATTCAGCACAGCAATTCGGGCTGTATACTGAGAAAGTGTGAGAAATCTGTGAGAAATTCGACATATATTTATTTTTCTTGGAAATTAGAGAATATCTTCACAGTGTACACTCTGAAGGGCTTTTGTTTTGTTTTGTTGTGTTTTTAATGATCTAAACCATCTGGGGAGTTGATAAAGAATGTGATTTTCACAAGCTGAGCTAGCAAAGCCTATTGCTAAATCCCAAACCTTTATCCAGCCTACAGATAAACCCAGGGTGGGAGAGCTTCCCTTCCAGCTCTAAAATACTAGGATCCCACGTATGCCAAATGCTTCAGTCTCTGGGTGGTAAGATAAATAGAGAACTGACTAAAGGAGCCTGGCCCAAGCACTCACTCAGAAATGTATGGAACATGTTTTTTATTTTTTTTAAAGATTGGTGGAGGTCATAGATTTCCAGAATCTCTGTCTGAAAACCAAGTATTATCATATTTTATTTAATGCCTCCATGGTCTTTTGGATTCAGGAATAAGAATTAACACTTGCAAGTATTTCATAACAATCTATTTCTCAAATCTGGAGTCCAAACCTATTTTACTAGACTGCACATAGAAAGCACTACAGTGGTCTTTCTATTGTGGTGGCCATCTTGCAATAATTACAATCTTATACTAGAAGGTGTGTGTTCTTGAGGTGTTTGACAAATGACCAGTTAGCCTTCTCAGGGTTTGCATTCAGCATTTGGTCTAGCAATGAGGATAAGATAGAGAATTAGGAAACATCCTTCCCCAGAATAGGCTACACACTGAAAGTATCATCATCTTCAACTCAGGATCTTCAACTCAACCCTCTCTTTCCCCTGAATTCAATTTGTTCTTTTCTGGTTATCCAATACAGAGGAATACAAGATAAAACTGGAAAGATACCCCTTTATATTCAAACACATACGTGCTATAAATTATAATTTGCTTGTGGTGTTCACACACAATCGTACCCAGAAGTCAGACATTTCCAAGGCTTGGTCATCAATTAGTATTCTTTGTGAAACCTACATGATAATCAGTCATTCAATATTTAATACCTATCACATGCTGCTCCTACTTGATTCAAAAATAGGCAAATTATGTCAGAAACATCATTTTAATACTTCTGTTTAAGATGTTTTTAGAATTAAGAATCCAGTTAAATATTCAGGTGTATCACTCTTCTACTGAATGGACCTCCTTCCCAGAAGACTGAGGAAAAGTGACACTGAACAAACCCAGGCACCTGAAGCTGCAGGTCACTGCTGCAAGCAGTTCACAGGAAATAAGCATTGGGTAGTAAACATTTAAGTGATGAGGGAGACTTTTAGTCATAATGCTTACTCCAGAAGTTGTTTTCTTCTTTCACAAAGCCATAGAGCTATATTACCATTGCACTCCTCACTCTAGCTAGGATGTGCTTTCAATCCTAGAAGAAGCAGTATTACTGGGGAGTAGACCATAAGAGAGAAAATCAGAACTTGTACACCTAAGACCTCCCTCAAACAATTCCTTCTAAGTCCTTTAGCTCCTCTGAAATTTGGCTTCCTCATCTGCAAATTGGGAGTGACATTATATTGCCCTTGCCAACTGACAGACTTATTGTAAGAAACAAATTAAACAATCTTTATAAACACTATACAAATGTTCATTGTTGCAACTATTATTTGTGTCAGAATGCTTTGTGAAGCACACAGGGCCTTACGGCTACTGGTTGTAATAATGATTCTTTTGTCTATGAATTATTCTTTTGTCTATGCCTTCCCAAATCTGGCCTTCCTCCTCTCTTCCCTAATTCAGAAAATGGCACCATCCAAAAACAGTTGCATGAGCTTTGACACCTCCCAGTTCCTCACTCTTATATTCAAATTCCGTTCTTCCAGTCAAAGGAATGTAGAGCAGTGCATTGCATTCAGTTCTGATATATCAATTGTTCCTAACTCAAATTTTGTAGTATAAATCAATGAACTTAATTTACACATATTTTATAGATGTTATCTACATTAAAAAAAAAAAACCACATCCAAACCTGTACAGAAGTTTATAAGTGTGTAATTGAGTCCAATAGAGGATATTCCAGGAAGCAAGATCTCAACATACTGAGAAAAATGCTTCTGAGAATAACAGTTTGCAGTTTCCTTTTATGTGTTCGAGATTAAGGAGGAAACATGAGGAAGGTTACATGAAGGTGTGAGAAAGCAAGAAGTGGATCGGATTACAGGATTCTTAACATTACATGATCGCTTGCACACTTTAGAAGGAAGGGTCTGAAAGGGTGGTCACCTGTATTAGAAGGAGGGGTCTGAAAGAGGGTATTTCAAAGGTGTGTTAACCCAGATGCACAAACACAATGGACAGGGCTTGCTTAAGGCAAAGTTAAGCCTTTTACTAAAGAGGTTCAATGCTGGAGTGTGAATACCCACCATTACCTGCCCAGGTAGGAATTTATGATTAGCTCACCCTATGAGGTTACTTTCCATAAAACTCCCCCCCCCCTTATTTTTTTGTCCACAGTGTTTACTTTTACTCCACCTTATTCTAAAAAATGGATTTAAGGAAGGTTATATGATACATTAATACAAAAAAGAATAGCATATGTCAGAAGTAAGTGGGAAATACACATGAAAACTAATGGCAGGTAACTAAACTGGAACCATGAGTAAGGCTAACACGAAAGAGTTTGCTGTTGAGTCCTTACAATGTGTGATTCAAATACAACTGGAAAGACACAAAATATAGTATTCATGGAATGAAAGCGAAAATATTGTCTAAGAGAAACACATATTCTGGATGTAATTACAGAGAGAAACTTCGGGAGATCTCCTCTAAAAAAGGATACCATGAAATGTAATGAATAACATTACTAAGGAAACTTTTACAGACGATATGCAGCAGTTTCACAGGGCTGTTTGTTTCAGCATTGTGCTTACTTGGTATTAGAGATACTAACACACCTAAAACAGTCTTGCTATCAATGAATCACTGAGGGAGATAAATTTACGGTACACAAATCAGTGCCATTCACTAAGATAAATTCGATAAGAGAAGGCGTGTGGATGGTGCAGTGGAGCACAGAGGAGGAAGTAATCAATCAATCCTACTCAGTAGACCAAAGAAGGCTTCTTGGAAGAGATAGCATCTGCTCTCCTGTGTTTATTCAACAAGTACTTATCAATTGCCAACTATGTGGTATGCATAATCATAGGTGCTAAGATTACAATGCTGTCGAGAACAATGTCTTTGTCTTTATAAGGAGATAAGGCCTTGAGCAGCATTTCGGTGAGAAAGATTCTCACTTGCTTGGTGAGTCATTGACCCCTAACCCCCAAGCCCCAGAACTATGAACCTTTAATAGCAGACAGATCCCTTGCTTTCCCCTGCCTTTTGAAAAGGAACATGGAACAATATCAGGAACTGCATGAGAAGCCCTAGCCACTGTGCAAAGCTGCCAGAGGCCTTGGGAAAGGAAGTAGATAAGAAATACACTTCTAGGAATGCATGGGGAAGCCTTAACTTTGGACAGAGGGAGTAGTGACCTAACTGGGACAAAACAAAGACCTAGGTGTTTAGCATCTAGGAAGGCCAGTAAATATTACTGAACTCTAATTGAAATAACATGCTGGGAACTAGACCTGAAAGTCTTCTTTTTACAGGGAAAGAAAGAATATGCAACCTGGTGTTCTTATTTCTGAATCACTGAGATGATCCAAATTATTCCTAATGTCAAAGGTAGATATCTTGATTTTTTTTCCAGGGATCAAACTTGTGAGGTACTTCCCACTGGTAGCCGAATGTTCGGCTGAAAGAATCAACATTAGCAGGAAGGAATCCTTTCTTTCTGCCTAAATACATAATGCTCTGATATATTTCCTTGAATAATACCATGTATAATTATTTACTATACTCCCCAGACAGCATTCTTCAGAGGATAATAGTAT
Source organism: Rhinolophus ferrumequinum (assembly GCF_004115265.2). Lineage (NCBI taxonomy): Eukaryota > Metazoa > Chordata > Mammalia > Chiroptera > Rhinolophidae > Rhinolophus > Rhinolophus ferrumequinum. The sequence continues at coordinate 24,774,757 of NC_046295.1, read as the reverse complement.
GTGCTATTTTCAAGTCACTGCTTGGTTTGAGAAGGAAGCATAGAAATATTCCATAGAAACAACATTGGTATGATACTTAAAAGAATTAGGGAGATAAAATACACTCCTAAAACAAGAAACAATATATTAAAACATGACAGAGCATGTGAGTATGAAATGTGCATTATAGAAAACTCACAGACAAAACGAAAGGAAGATATTACTAGAGCAGGAAGGATCGGGGAATATTTTATAAAAATTGGGATCTGAAGAATGGGAAGAATTTAGATAGAAAGAACACCAGGCAGGAACACCCTAGGTCAGAAGAGGAAAGATTATAAAGGTATGGAAACATTATGTAAAAAACGAACATATTCAAATCAGGGAACCAGAAAAATAACTATTAACATAACTTCCAGAAGAGATCTCTTTGTTTCTCTCTACACACACACGCACACACTGTAAAGAGTGTTCTTGGGAAGTGTGAAACACTTGAGAAAGTGAATGGAAATGGATTCAGAAGGAGAAATATTCATCCTTATAAAGAAACATCAGCCTGCACACATTCCTTCAAAGGCATAAATATTACAAAATGAGAACTCTTATAAACAGTCCTCCAGGGGAAGAAAAATAACATTGCCAAAATGTCAGTGCTGGTGGGTTAATTCTAGGTAGATAGGATATAAAACAGTGATTATCAGGAAGTCTAACATAACAAACCACATTACTATGTTAAATCCAAAACTGATTCATCGTGCTGTATATCTGACCAAATCAATATTTTTGTTATAGATAATATCTAGTCGTACGTCAATTATATCCCATTAAAACTGAAATAAAAATCTAGTACTTGTTTTCTGATGTTTGCTTTAAACAAAAAGTGGAGTATGTTCTCTGAAACAAACTGGCATTTCCATCTATGCTACTCTCAGATGGAAATTCTACAATTTTTTTTTAAATGTAAAATTTTATGTGTGTGTGTATGTGTATATACATACACATACATACACATGTGTATGTACATACACATACACACACATATATGTATGTGTATATATGTATATATATATGTGTATATATATATGTGTGTATATATATATATATATATATATGTATACTTATATGAGGTCAGACGATTAAGTTCACGAACTCATCTTAGAAAAAGCGCTACTTACCTCATTGCTAAATATCATTATAGTCACCTTCAAAGTACTCCCCATGGGAAATTGCACCAATGCCAGTGCCTAGTCCACCCTTCAAACAATTTTGGAATGGCCGTCAGAACTGTCATCGTATTACCCTTGATGTCCTGAATGACATCAAAATGTTTTCCTTTCAATATTTCCTTTATCATTGGGTAAAGAAAGAAGTCATTGGGGGCCAGATCATGTGAGTAGGGAGGGTGTTCCAATACAGTTATTTGTTTGCTGGCTAAAAACTCCCTCACAGACAGCGCCATGGGAGCTGGTGCATTGTCGTGATGCAAGAGCCATGAACTGTTGTTGAAAAGTTCAGGTCGGCTAACTTTTTTACACAGCCTTTTCAGCACTTCCAAATAGCACACTTGGTTAACTGTCCAGTTGATACAAATTCATAATGAGTAATCTCTCTGATATCAAAAAAAGGTTAGCAACATTGTTGTAACAAGTTCGTGAACTTAATTGCCACACCTTGTATGTATATATTTATTTATATATAATCTTCAGAGAATTTAAATAACTTGCCCAAGGTCACACTCAAGTCTATGGCTCAGGTCCCTGTGCTATAAATTATAAGAAGTTCCCACCTAACCTTGTGGTATGCACCAGATACAAGGGGAGTTTTCTAAGCAGAGACCAGAACTAGCCCTGACCTAGTGAGTCAGGGTCACCACCATTGGCCTAGGTATGTAGACTTTAAAAACCTATTTGGTGACTATGATGCAAATCCCTGGCTAAGATGCTACCTTCTGAAATTAAATAATAACAATTAATAATAACAACAGAGTAGAGCCCAGGTTTGTCACTGAAATGTAGCAAGATAAGATGGAGAAATATTAATCGTTGTACTTTTTTTACTTTCCCTCACTTCCCAACCTTCTTGTAATTAGCCAGAACTGTTTACATTGCCTGAAGGAGAACTTGGATTGTAATAACAGGAATGTGGAAGAAAAGACACAATTCATGTTCATTTTTTGGTTTCCAAAGAGGCTCTAGAGAATCATAAGGAAAGGCCTGGAGCATTGATTGGAAAGAATCAGAAAGAGAAAAGAGGAACTGCTGCCCTTCTCAAGGTGTTCACAGGCAAGGGGTGGAAGTGAGACAGGTATCTGAACAGCTCCTGCTGATGTGGAGCAGAATGAAAGAAAACACAGAGAAATGCTGGTAACATGCTGTCAGCAAATAGAGGAAAAGAAAGTTAACTCTGCCTGGTGATATGTGAGCGAAAACTTGAAGTTAGACTCGGAGTTTAACATTAATGATGGATATGGTTTTCTGTAGATGGAGAGTGTGGGAAAAAGCATTTGGGGTGTTTTAGTTAGGCAGTATTAGATTAGATGTAGACAGATTTATTAGGCTGAGCAAAGCAGATTCAAGAGAAAAATGACTATATATCTAATACTCTTTAATTCAATTCTCTACCACATTGAAAAATATAAGTGATGTATAACATTATCACAGTGATTATTGATTATCTCTGTCCTCATTAACTTAGCAACCTCATAGCTTGTCAATGATTAGCAGATCACTTTCACCAGGAAGTTTCTCTAGATAAGATGTCTTTGGTGACTCCTCATTTTCTCTCTGACACTCTCCTTTTCTTTCCCCTGACCCACCATCCCTGATTTGACATACTCAAGCTGCTAGGTTCTCAGAGCTCCTTTCTGTTTCCAGTGATTCAAGTAACTAAGTTGAAAATACACACCTCTGTTGAAGTGTTCAATATATCGTAACTATGGAAGAATAGAGATAATGCTCCAATCTTTGTGGTCCAACCTAGCAGTGACTCATTAGTAACTAATGGGGAAAATTTCAGACATGGTAGAACAATTGAGGAATAGATTATAAAAGTTAATAGAGACTTTAAAGATAATCTAATGTTCTATTTTTATAAACTATTGATATTGAGGCCCAAAGATGTTAGATAATTTGTCCAAATCTGGACGCTCCAAAGGATCAGAAGTGAAACTTGGATCTAAATCTAACTTCAGCAGTCTTCCTTTGATACCAGATTAGGGAGGGTTCAGTAGACACACTTAGGTAGGATTTTGTAGTTTTCCACCCCTCCTATCCACTTACTTTAGGGTCAACCCTCTATCTAAATTGGTGCCACATTTTGCCTAATTTACTTTTCCAAAGCAATTAAAGACCCGAATTCCATATACTACCTATCTACTAGACCAGTCAGTGGCTACAAATTTCTCTTAATTGGAATGTTGGTTGGTCGACTTAAATTGAGCCTGTTCCATAGTTTTTGCTGGCAAAGAACACTACTGTTTTTCCCCGAAAATAAGACCTGGCCAGACAGTCAGCTCTAATGCATCATTTGGAAAAAAATTAATATAAGACCCAGTATTATATTTTATATTATATTGTATTATATTATGTTATATCATATCATATCATATATATTATATTGTATATATTATATTATATTATATTATATTATATTATATTATATTATATTATATTATATTATATTATATTATAAAGACCCGGTCTTATATTATACTAAAATAAGACTGGGTCGTATATTAATTTTTGCTCCAAAAGACGCATTAGAGCTGATTGTCCAGCTAGGTCTTATTTTCAGGGAAACACAGTACTAAGTGTTGAACAACAATAATTTATCTTCTTTGCGTTCATAACACTGTACTAGGGAATGACTTAGGAACTGGGTAGGCTTACATTTAATGAGACTAGTTTATAATCAGCTATAAGGGTCTTATCCAATGTCACATTGAAAATTGTTGACAAAATGAAGAATTATTCCCCTTCCATTTTAATGCATTTAATAAGAAGCATGAATATGCCAAACAATGAAGTAATAAAATTTTATAGATGATCTATTTTTAGAAAGCACAGCTATAGAGTCAGGATTCAAACATAATGAATGACTTGGAAGAACTGATTTAAATTTTTGAGTAAAGTGTCCCAAATTACAGATGAATATATTTATTGGTAGAGCACCTTAAATACTATCAATACAAAAAGCTGTATCGGAAAAAAGAAGAATGAAGAGAAGCTAATCTTTCCTTGATTTACAATCTGATGTTGCAGAAAAGGATATATCATGCAGTTTGGAATCGGGACAAGAAAAGTCAGTGTTGGGAGTTAAGACTAGATTTTCAGAAAAATGTAGAGAAACAAAGAGGTAATTCAAAACAAGTGCAATAGTGTGATTGTATAATTTGGGGACAAATGTACCCAAAAGACAACATGAACACTATGATAAAAGGTTTGGTTTTAGAAAGACTAAAGTAATAAATAATTATCAGTCGTGATAAACAGTAAGGAGAAAGTACAATGAAACAAATCTGAAAAGAATATATTTGAATATATTTAGAAGATTTTTTTCACCAATTACTATGAATGAAAAATATAGAATAGTTGACAGTTGAAAATGTTTCCAAACATGAATTAGAATCTTGAAATTTCTAGTTTAAAGAAAACATGACTATTGTATCATTACATTTATTTATCAAAAAAATGAGTTAACAGACCAGTCAGTGGCTACAAATTTCTCTTAATTGGAATGTTGGTTGGTCGACTTAAATTGAGCCTGTTCCATACTTTTTGCTGGCAAAGAACATAAGCAATAGGAAATGCTTAATATATTCTTTTTCTGATAGCTCATAGTTGAAGATTACTAATCCAACAAAAACTAATCTGCAACAGAATCTTTTGATAATACTTATGAGGAACTAATATTTTATTAGTCCAATTTTAATACTTGCCTTGTCAATACTGCCCTCATATTCTGACAAGAGTGGCCCCTGTTCAGGGCGCCATGTTGGGAACACCCAAATTTGGCCTTCCTCCGGCCACGCCCCTTCACCAAACCAGTGGTCTGAGGGTCGTTCTCACCTGTAGCCTATGCCTCCCATTCTAGACCATACTCTAGGTACCCAAGGTTCCAGAATTTCCCTCCCAATTTTCCTTGAGCCCATTTCCAGTCCTGTTTTGGCCTCTTCTTCAGGTCCTTCTCTGAGGAGGATGGAATATGTTATCAGTACTTGGCCTTAGGCCTGAGGGAGGCTAAGGAACAGCCAGCTGCAGTGTGTATGTGGAGGAGAGAGGTGGCAACAGCTTATGAGCATAACTAGAGTGTCTCTGGTGCACTAGGTCCCCCATGGGGCAAGAAGGGTTCTTGAATAGACTGGACGCCACGGTCTCACTCTGAATGCCACCATGTTCCTTATAGAACTCTAAGGAATCTAAAACTTGTACATGTGAACCAGGTCTTCCAGATCATTATAAAGATTTTTTTTCAAGGTTCAAATATAGAAATACTTCATTTAAAAGTTATTAGCTCAAGTTACATAACTGAACTATTTAGACATACGGTTGGTAGTCTTGCCCCAGGCCTGCAAATTTCTGGGGGTGAGAGGGGGCGGTTGCTTGCCCCATCCCAGGCTATTTGAGATCTCTGCAAGCAGAGACTATACCCTATTTCTCCAGTGCTTTTTCAATCATACCTGACAGGATGCTTTATACATGTCTGGGGATTAAAATTGAACTGAAGAATGAAAATGCAGGGATACACGATCTGAAGGTAGGAGAGGTGAGACAAATATTCTCAGCAGTTAGACTTTTCATCAACCTGCCCCATTTCTGAGTTTCCCACCACAGACAGGAATATGTAGGAACTTCACACCAGACTCAGAACCTGTAGCCTCTGATGAACAGTCACCACGGCTGTACGTAGCATGTTTTACGATCTCGCAGCCAGTGTAGCATACACTGGCCAGATCCCTGTGAAACTTCACTTAGCATGTGGTTATAATGACAAGGACAGGCAGTTAGAGTTCCCTTCGGCTGTTTTTTTTTGTTTCTTTGTGGTTTTTTTTGTCCCATCAAGGAAATCAACAGAGGCTACAGAACCTTTAACTTCCTATTCTTGGACATTGCGTATTTCAGGAAAATTTTATTTTTTCCTTTTACTGAGGTTTTAAAGGACTGTTGATAATATCCTTTCAGTGCACAGTTTTTACACCTTAGTAAGGAAAACGGACTTTTTTCCAATGGCTCCTGAATGACCCGTTGAATCTTTTTTTTCCCTTCTTAACAGAATTTACAATTATTTAAACTTAGTTATTATTTTTAATAGAGCCACACTTAATTCTCATCACCTGATACGGTATCTGTAATATGCACATCAGATTATTTTGTATGCATTACATAATTTTAAAAGAGTGTGCTTCTTCATCCTGAATTCACCTTGGAAAACAATGGTATTGTTTCTGTTACTAGCTATGTAAGTCACCACATCTCAGCAAATGGTGAACTTGGACTAGGGTCATTAATACAGAAACAATTATTTGCAAATTAATGAACCAGGAAATTATTTACATTTTTTTGTTGTCAGTTATAATCCCATGTTTATGAAACTGAGATTTCTTTGTCTCTTATGGTAGTTCTGATTGACTGTCGGAGACGATGTTTGTAAAATTCCTTTGCAAACATTTGTTACATTCCTACATGATTTGCTTAAGGTAAGAAATCACTACTCTAAAGACTTCCAATTCACAAATTTTCCTTGACTTCCTGTTTGCCAACTATAAGTTTGAACAAATTTTGTAAGCTCTCTGAGCCCCAGTTTCCATGTCAATGGATCCAGTAGCCTCACCTATTTTACAGGGCTACTGTAGGCACTGGAGATGTTATTTCATGTGCCTGGCATGCCGTTGGTAAACAGTAAGTGTGGTCTCCTTGGCCTTCTCCTCTGTACTTCTCCCCAGCAATATATTACCCATTGAAATAGGCATTACTCTGAGTTGGATTTTAACCCTAAAGTTGAAGAATCAAACTTCAGTTACGAAAAGCCATTTCTTATTTCTGAATTGATACCTCACAACTGGTTTGACTATTCAGCATTATTAAAGGACTGACAGAGAAGTGGTTTTTCTTTTGGCATACTATTTCTCATTTTTTCTGCTTTTGTCAAAAAGAAGAAACATTTCCTTTCTTTACAAGAGATGGGAACAGCAATTAGTGGCAGTTATAATCCTGATCCTCCGTAGCCGTCAAATCCCACTGTGTGGCAGAACTGGATGGAAGATGATCTGGATATCGCAACCACTATGCACTTGACCAAAGCAATCCCTCCTCTCAGAACGACTCACCAGGTTTTGGCCCCCAGGTTAACCAGGCAGAAAACGGAAAGAAACGCTAGCGCTGCAACTCTGTATTTTCTCTTATAATCCATTTCTGTAAATTATAATATTTAAATGCAATTCCCCCCACACACAAAATTTAAAATTTTCCCAGCAAGGCGCTAAAATTGTACCATGATGGTCACTTCCCAAATCAGTCTTGAGTGCCAAGTCTCTTGAAGGCCCACAATATTTCCGTGAGTAAGATTGTATTGATATCTGACTTTATCCATGACACCAGAAATTTCTGCCAAAAGACTTTCCCATTATAAGTTCATTTGGAAATGGCTTCTTGGAATAGGTCCCACTTCTTTTGTGAAAATTCCTCATCACATTAACATGGAATTATAGGCATTATCTAGATCTAATCTTAATCTAATTCCAAAATATTTTATTTTGTATTGATCACAAATAAAAGATGAGAGCATAATGTTGTTTCTGGTTTTTATGTGTAATATGCTGGTTAACTCAGTTTAACATTATATTTAATACTAATTGAATAGAAAAGTAAGAGTGATCTTCTGTATTTTTCTGCTTCTATATAAACTGTTGGGAGTGGGGAGGGGAAGCTTCTATCCTGTACCTTTGTGTACATTCATTATTGTTAGAAATCGAACCCCATATTTTCTCCTATTAATCTTCTTCTTAAAAGAGTAATTTGTCCACGTTGACCTCAGATAAAGTAGTCCTAGGTGTTTCAGAAGCAACAATGGAATATATTTAAGTTGGCTATCTTAATGAAGGACCATAATAAGTAATACCACTCAATGTCCCTGGCTTTACCAGGTTGTGAAGAATAGCAATACAGTTGACCCTTGAACAATGTGGAGGTTGAAGGTGCCAAGTCCCCGCTCTCACGCAGTTGCAAATCTGTGTGTAACTTTTGACTCTCCCAAAACTTAACTACAAAGCCTACTATTGACCAAAAGCCTTACCAATAATATAAACAATTGATGAACACATATTTGGTATGTTGTATGTATTACATACTGTATTCTTATAATAAAGCTAGAGAAAATATTAAGAAAATCATAAGGAAAATACACTTACGTTATATACTGAAAAAAAAAAAATCAGCATAGAAGTAGACCTGGCAGTTCAAACCTATGTTGTTGAGGGGTCAACTGTAATCTGAATCCCTAACTGCTTGACAAGCCTAGATTTTCCTTAAATTTTTTACCCCTGGTATTTCTGGCATGCTCCTTGAGAAATTCAAATTCATTCTTTCATCCATTCTTATTGCTTCTTGCCCTCATATTTTGCGGGAATGCCCTGGGACATGACTATTCTGCTTGGGATTCAGCCTTCCCAATCTTCATTTATTGCCCAATAATAGATAATGCAATGTTTCTCTGAACAAACCCTACCCCTTATGGACAAGGGTAACCTTCCTTCAGGGCAAATTTTCAGAACTTCATAATCAGGTAGCAGCGTAATTCCCAAAGAATGGGCTTTTCAGTCTTCAATAAACTACATAGGGGCCTCAACATTATAACCCACATTGGAATTCATACACTGGCATGAGGTGAACATATGTCCCCACTTCCTTCTGCTGTCTTGTATACGATGCTATAGCAAGAATAACATATTCAACTTCTAAAAATAAATTTCAGAGACAGTAATAATCAAAATCCATATTTAGGAAAGAAATCACTTTCATAATGAAACTTAGAATTGTACAGTCAACCCCTTACTTGAATCCTCCAGCACGAGTCACACTGCGAGATGTTTGAACTTTTGAAGACCATCTCCCTTTTGAAAGAGAACTGGCAAAGAGTTCTGGCTGTCACATCTACATATGGTGCCCAGTTGACAAAATATGTTTAAATGCACCGCTTGCCTCTCTGTGATAAAAGGCATTTTGGCACAAGATTCTATAGAAAATTGGGCACCAAAACGGCCTTTGAAATTCATGACTATCAAGAAATACAAATTCTACTCTTTCTAATGTAATCTGCTCAGCCATTTATTTGCCAATGGATCAGGCTTTATAAGACTAGACAAACATACCGCAACAGTTCAAATATGTACCCGTCTTTTTATTCAATGGTCTTATTTGATTTTTTTAACAGAATCAAAAAATTCTACTTATGTGAGCAGGTTGGATACTTTCTTCAGATGAACTAGTTTATTGCTCATTTATTCTTAGTTACTAGATATCACTGTAAGATTAGGAACTGGAAAGAACGGCATTGGAATAGTGAAATTTTCTGAGCGTTTTAGGGTGCATTCTAACCTATTCAGCAAGTTACCCCTAGAAGAGGATAAATCTAATGCAGGGTTGGCAAACTATGGTTCACAGACCAAATGGGTCTAAATAAAGTTTTATTGGAACAGAGTCATGCCATTTATTTACAGGTAGTTGTGGCTGTTTTCATGCTACAATAGCAGAGTTAAGTTGCTGCTACAGAGACTGTATAGACCACAAAGCTTAAAATATTTAGAAATTTACAGAGAAAGTTGGCCAACCCCTGATCTAGTGCACAGCTACGTTTTTATACAAATATTTTATAAACTCTCTATTAAAGGAGGAGACAAATATGTACTTCTGTGAAAAGAAGCCGAAATTCTGAGATTTGATCATCTTAGTCAATTCATTCAGATACAGTCAATAAGAGGATATGTAAAGACTTCAGTGTTGTTTGTGTATGTGCTGATGGGACAGTCAAATATCTCATCTGAGTCGCCTGTGACACAGTTACCCCAAGGAACTGCTCTTGGTTTCAGCCCTGAAAATAGAATACATAAGGCCCACCGTCTGCTAATCACATTGCCAGGAAAAGAGAAAAAAGAATTTTAAACGAATGTTTTTCCCTAATCATCGTCCCCTTTAAGTGGACTGTTGGAGAGATATTAAAATAGCTGAAGCAGCCTGGAGAAGCAGCTTAAAAAACAAACCCAGCATGCTCTAAGTTCAAAAGGTCTATTGCATATTCACTATCAATCTCTCTATACATATTTTACTTGACCCTCTGTAAATATTGTCATTGTAAAGTGCTCTGGACAGGCTAATGCATTGTGATGTTTTGTTAATGGAAATAGAGACAATAATGCAGAAGGCAATCACAAGGCCAAGAGGAGGAGGCAGATGAAGGCAGGGCAGACTGAAGGCAGAGCCCAGGGTGTCTGAGGGAGGTGAGGCCAGGACACTGCATGGATCTGACTTCTTCATTAGCAAAACCTGGAGTAATGCCAGCGCATTCCAAAGGACTAAACGCGATTTTCGGGGCTCATCAGTTTTCTTCCCTCCTTTCCCCTCTTGTGTCTCTCTCTCTCTCTATCAAATAGAAAGTACACAATATTTTCTTTCCACATTTTAATGCACTTCTTTCCATTAGAAAGTCTGCAGAAATGGCAGATTTCTTTTAGTTCTGGATAACCACGGAGTAACTTAGCATTTAGCCATGTATTCTGTTATTCTAGTGAGAGTGGTGGCCTTAAAGCTCTCTCTGTTTTCCTGATTTTGTTCCCCGATGCAACTGGCTCTAGGAAGTAGGTATCTATCTCCCTACTTCCTGTCATACCTAACAGTCCACCAAAGACACTGCAGTAAATTCTGGGGGACCATCTGTGTATCTTGAGGATTCCCATCCTGTTTTATTAAAGAGCAACACTGTCATTGCTTGAACTGCCATTGTAGTTTCTTCTTTTGCTCCCTGCCTTTTTTCCTTACCCTCCTCCAGCTCCCTCTCTCTCTCCCTTACTCTTTTTGTCGTTGTTGTGTTTCCCACAGCAAAAACTGCCCCCCAGGATGGCCTAAGTCCACGTTGGCGGCTCTGTTTGTGGTGCAGGTGTGCGGAAGCCCTACTCCGTGTTGTCGCCACAGCAACCCGCCACTCTAATCTGCTGAATATGAAAAGAAGAAACTAAAAGAGAAAAGCCATCCACCCCCTTCTGCTCCATCCATGAGTCCAAAAGAAGGATATGGGCTCCAAGCATTCCTGATAATCCCCCAGCCATCGCCCAGGCAACAGTCACAGGGAGCTGATGCGGCCTGTGGTGAGAGAGCAGTAGCTTCCGCAGTTCCTGCCTCCTCCTTCTCCCCGCCCCTTCTCCCGCCCTGGGTCTCCTAATGGCTCCTCACAAACCACCTCGTACTTCTGGCTTCCCACCCACACCGTCCAGCTAGTGGGTCACTGACTCCCAGACAGGAATATGTTTCACCACATTCTTCTTCTAATGGTGCTGAACAACACGTGTGTGTGTTTGTGCATGTCCGTGTTTGCGTGTGTACATGTGTGAATTTCTGCGTGTATTTATGTGTGTGTGGGGGTGTGTGTGGGTGTGTGTGTAGATTTTCATATCCAGTCATCTTTTAGAGGAGCTCTGTTTATGTGCTAGACACATCAGATGGACAGAGAATTTTTCTTCACAAAGCAAGTAGTTTGAAACAGCAGTCTCTTGCAACTTGCATTAATTCAGCTGTTCCTGGGCTTGCAGAGTTTTCGGGCCGGTTGCACTCTAGTTCCATATCCAGCAGTGAAAGCTCTCATTTGTCTTACCACCATCATGTTGATGCAGCTGGGTTTGACACTGCTTACCTCAGCAACTTTTCTTTTTTTTTTTTCTTTTCTTTTTTTTTTTTTTTTGGTTGAAAGACAGAAGGCTTCCTTGTGATCCCAGCCTTTTCCTATCAAATGACACTCAGCCATGGTTTGGGTGACTTATTTACTGGCACCATACCAGGAAAAACAAAAATGAACGTTCACAACTAATAAATCCTTGAGCTTAGATAGCTACGGCAACAGTGGTGGAATTACATCAAAATGTTCACTCTGATACCATAGAGCTCCCTGGCAGTGTGGAACCTAATAAGTCAGGGATAGGAAAAGGGGGTAACACAAGACAGGAACAGAGAAATGTTGTATATTCTGAGTCTTAGACATACAAAAACCTTGAGATTGGATCACTGGTGTGATTTCCTGGTTGAGGATTCTGTTTGCGGGAGGGGGATGCAATGTATTTGAGTGCATTGGATTAGGAGATGTCTAAACTTGCCACCTTTTTCTTTTTTTCTTGAAAATGAAGCCACACCCATCTTCATCATGATGAAGGCGGCCAGCCTAAATCGACTGGACAGCAAAATCACAACTTTCTCAGCTGCACTGAGAGAAGCTATTTTTATAGAGGACATAAGGTCAAGAATGTTTAGCAAACAAAATTGTATGTCATCCACTCCTAGATAATTCTCCAAGGACCTTCCTCCTCCCAGGCCCTTATTGAAAGCAAGGGCATCTCTTTAAGGCTAGTGTGACAATGTTTTTGTTTGTTTTGGAATTGATCTTCTGGACAGAGGCACACTTTTTTTCATTAGTATAAATCCAGAAAAATCCAACTACAAAGCCACTGACTTTAGCTAAGGTTTCCTCATTTTGTCCCCCTATGACCACCTCTAATTCAATAAGCAACTATTCTTTCTGTGATGATTAACTCTGTTGATTCAATTTTTGTAGGCTAATATTGGAGGCTTTTTATCCAGGGTCCAATCTTTGGGTAGAAATAGGAATAAAAACTGGGGGGAATTTTCACAATCACCCAGATGTTTAGTCTATATATTGCTAAGTATTTGACTATTTGGAAAGTCAACTATGATTGATTTTACCCTTCCTTTTTAATTGCAGTTTTATTTGTATGACCCTCAGAGAAACAGTGATGGAGGACACTTACTTGATGACGAATTAAACCACACCCACCCAGCCCTTCTGTTTATTTGTTATAATGCAGAAAAAGAGATACTATTTTTTGTTTTGGTTTGGTTTTTGCATTGTGATACAACTGGACTCTGCTGCTGTCTGAGTACCTGGAAAATGCCTGTGGGAAGTAGGTAACATGATCTACTTGCTTTCCAAAGCCCCTGATAAAAAAGCATCTTATAAAATCCTGCTCTGTGCAATTATTACCTTTGCAGGTTGTTCCATTGCGACTCTTTAAAAAATGTCTGGGCTAAAACCAGATAAAGGAAATATACAAAGCCTAATCCTGCTATCTTAAAGTGTTTAGAATTCTCACTGTCTACCAATGAAGTAGCTGTTTCAAATTCTTCCATTAGTTCCCAGGAAAGTAATGTAATCTCTCTGTGATTGAATCTAGCTATACTATTCTCTCTGGCATAGAGATATTGTCTATAGTCACTGTCTCCTAGGAGAATCAAGAATTGTCTGAAGGCTATTTTGAAATCCTTAGGAAAAAAGGCATTATGTGCTCAAATCAACTTTAAGTTCTGTTTAATTCTTATTAGGTTGGTGCAAAAGTAATTGCAGTTTTTGCAATTTTTTTTAACCTTTAAACTGCAATTACTTTTGCATCAACCTAGTAGAACCCTTATTTTGATTACATTTTATCTATTATACCAATAGTTTGGAGCTACCTGAATGTGCCAGACATTAAGCTCTTTGGGATTCAAAAAGTTTTTCGTTTAGAGGGGGAGACAGGAGCATAATAAATAATGGCCAACTTTTATTGAGTGATTACTATGTGCCAGGTACTGCATTAGACATTTTATATGTATTAACACATTCTGTAATAGCCTTAAAAAAAATTCCATGAGGTAGGTAGAGTTATTTGTCTCATCACTGAGAAACCAAGGCACAGAGAGATTAAATTACTTGCCCCAAATCACGTGATACCTTGTTTTTAAAGCAGTGTTTGGAAAATATATGACTGCTTCATGTTTATAACCCACTGAGTTCAGTACCTTCCATACACAGTTAATAAGCAGAAGCCTACCAGATGGAAAAAAGGAAAGAGAGCATATTAGTCAGGGGGATTTAAAACCCCAAGATTAAGTTCTGACATCATCCCAACCTCTCACATTTTCTAAGAGCTCTTGCTTAGGTGTTGGAAAATATTTTGTGATAAAAAAGCTTTGAGGTTGTCTCTATGTAGTCCCACTCACACATACTTTAACTTAGTTTCAGGAGAACATTTTATGTTGTTTGAAACTTAAATACGTTAATATTTCTAAAGTGCTTAGGAGAACACATGATATACTGTGTTCCCCTGAAAATAAGATCTAGATGGACCATCAGCTCTAATGTGTCTTTTGGAACAAAAATTAATATAAGACCTGGTCTTATTTTACTATAATATAAGACCGGGTATAATATAATATAATATAATATAATATAATATAATATAATAATGGGTCTTAAATTAATTTTTACTCCAAAAGACTCATTGGAGCTGATGGTCCGGCTAGGTCTTTTTTTTCCGGGAAACATGGTATTTGTGTGTGTGTGTGTGTATATATATATATATATATATATATACACACACACATATATATGTTACAATTCCATTGACTCTCTTCCCTATGCTGTACTCCACATCCCGTGTCTATATATACCTATATATTTAATTACCTATATATTTATATCTACATATTTAGGTTGACATTCAATATTATTCTACTTCAGTTTCAGATGTATAGCATATTGGTCAGGCATCTACACAGTCTATGAAACATATATATATATATATATATATATATACATATATATATAGTAAATTAATGTTAAACAGATGAAATAAATGATCTTAGTTGGAGATTATATGACAACTAAAAAAAAATTTTAAAGAGTTGTAATGTTGATGGCTCTATAAAGAACTGAGAGAAGAAAACCACCCAGTGTGAATCAGGAAAGACGATGTGTGATACTGGTTACAAGAGAGTTTTCTCTCATGTCAGTAAGAGCTTCATCAACAATACCTGGGTGGCAACAACTAGATTGGTGGTCAAAGGAACCATTAACTATTAAAGCAGGGCTGTGACACAATCAGATCTATGTTTCATTTAGGAAGGTGATTTCTGTAACAGTGCAAAGGATTAAAAAAAATAGGTTAGGCAGTTGTGGTGAAAGGGCCAATTTAGATATCATTCCAAAATTCAGGTGAGGCTGATGCTGACATGGCAATGGGATTGGAGATGGGAAAATGTGGAAAGATATTTAGGAAACAGAATTCACAGAACAACATTTCTTATTGGGTGATGAAATATGGCCCCTGACAATGTAAAAAAAAAATATGGTACATGATCATGTGAGGAAACAAGGATGAGTCCTCGGTTCGGGCATGGATGATTAGTCTATGATGACATGTACTATGAAGAAGGCAAGGTTGGTTTGAGAGATGTTGAGATTAAGTCCCTAACATCTGAGGGAGCAGGCAAGGGGCACTTAAAGGCACAGTCTAGTCCTGAAGAGATAGTTTTTGGAGTCATGGATACAGGCTTGAGTATTTTAAAAGATGGGAACAAAGGGGAGCACCAAGGGAAAACAGATGGAGAGAAAAGATATGGGGCCAAGGACACAACTTGGGAAACTCAGGGAAAAAACTAATGGGGCCAGTTTAAAAAAGATTGCAGACTTTCTCTGCCATCCCCACCTCCGTCCCATCTTGCAACCATCAGTTTCTTCTTGGTGAAGGGAAATTGCAAATTGGTAGTCACAATATAGTCTTGGGGATATGAAATACCATATGGGGAATATAATCAACAATGTTGTAAAGATCATGTAAGGTGGCAGATGGGCACTGGACTTATCAGGGGGATCATGTCATAGACTGTGTAGATGGCTGACCAATATGCTATACATCTGAAACTGAAGTAGAATAATATTGAATGTCAACCTAAATATGTAGATATAAATATATAGGTAATTAAATATATAGGTATATATAGACACGGGATGTGGAGTACCGCATAGGGAAGAGAGTCAATGGAATTGTAACAGCTACATACGATGTCAGAGGGGTAGTAGATTGAGGAGGGGGTTATCACTTTGTAAGGGGTATAAATGTCTAACTATTGCATTGCTGTGTACACCTGAAACTAATAAAATAAATATATATTTTTAAAAAAAGATTGCATACAATGAAAGAAGGTTGGTCGATTTTCTATAAAAACAGAATCAAAATCCTTTTTTTTCACTCAGAACTACTGTTTCTCCATAATTTCTTCCTGTAGCTTCTAATCTATCATCAGAGCGAATCTACCCTTTGAAACCATCAACCAATTCATGATAATGTTGGTCTTGAAACTTTACAAGCTTAAAGACATGTTGGCACTGTCAAGCTTTTGAAACATAACTCAGTACCTCAACTCTGCAGAGGTCACTAAGAACATTCTCGTGCCTGGAAGCTGTGGGCGCTATCAATCACTGATGAAAAATGCCATCTCTTGCAAAGGCTTGCTCAGCAGAGGGGCTGAGCACAGTCTTGATGAGGAGAGAAAATGAATCCTAATTACTACCTTTGTTTTCTCAAAGTTGGTTTTAAGAAACACAGAAAGACTACCTTCCATTTACTTACCTCTCCCTTTTCTACTCTTACAGAAAGGTATTTAGACAATTCATTTGCAGAATCACTGCAGGGTGCAGTATACTTCACTCAACAGTGATTATCATTAACAAATGTACTGTCCAACCTCCCAAGGCACAATATTTAAAAATTAAAAATTAAAAACACATAAAAATGCAGCCTCTATGTGATTCATTTATAATGGGTCAAAATTGAAAAACAAAGTGCTAATTGGAATGTGATACTCAATAAAATCTTAATGAAATAAAATGCCGTATCCCAGTTTATTTTTTTCTTTTTCCTCACTAATAGAAGCAACAACATGTTCTGTGTTAAGGCCAACACTTTAGTGCCAATAGTAAGTGACCCATCTTAGTTTTGTAAATATAAGGCAAGCAGGTTATTGCCTCTTGGAAAAAGATGTATGTGACCCTTTTTTTTTTTTTTTTTTACTTATTATGTCCTTTTTTCTGGTATACCGACTGCTTGGGAAAGAAACAGTTTGAATAAGGAGGGAGATCCAGCAAATTCCCAGTCTAAATTCCTTTAGATTGAGATTATAAAGATTTATGAAGCTGACTGGGGGCAGGGGGACAGGGGGAGGTATTACTCAGGACGCTGAAATCAAGTTGCCTCAAGGTAGTAGTTCTCAACTGAGGCTGATTTTGTCTCCTAGGAGACACTTGGCAGTGTCTGGAGACATTCTGCTTGTCACAATGGGAGGTAGTGTACTGGCATCTGGTGGGTAGAGGGCAGGGATGCTGAACATCCTACAATGCTCAAGACAGTCTCTGAAATAAAAAATTATCTGGCTCCAAACGTCAAGGGTGCTGAGGTTGGAAACCCTGCCTTATTGGTAGGGAGACACAGCAACAATGACCTACTCTTTATGTCAGGAGAAAGAAAGGAGAATGCTGGCTTTGGTCCATGAGTGGCATTCTCTGAAGCCAGTTTTCTCCTAGTTCTTTGTGGCTGACAAGTACCCTAAAAAGCGGCACTTTTGGGGATGGAGACATATGGTGACTAAGGGCTGTCATAGTTATATGTAAGTATGTTGCTAAGTATACACCAGAAGAATAATACTTACTCCTTCCTCTGCTCTGCACGCAACCTTCGAAGAGAACTTTGAAAAGTCACCATGAGACCCAAATCTTCTATTTTGTAATCACCTTGTCCCCTATGAAAGTTACTGGGTGACAGAACTGGTAATTTTAGATTTTAGACAGTTGCTGGAGATTCTCCTTCACTGAAAGTAATACTAGAAAGTAGGGCTCATCCAACATCAAATAATGGGAGTCAAAACCTTGCACAAGAAACTTAAAGGGGTCCCTTTGCTTCAGGCACTGCCCATGAAGCCACTTCTGCGTAGCAACCAGTTCTCCTCTATCGCACTGAGCTCTCCGAAAGAAGCTTGAATCAGCCTGGAGTCTCACTCCCTCTCTCCAACTACCTCACACCCCCACACTTGCCACCAACCTCTATGAAAATATAGAAGGGAGAGGGTGAGATCTATCATTAGTGTGCATATGGGGACCCATACATTGTATCTTATAACCTGACAGAGACATGTTATTTTTTCCCGGTGTTATAAAGAAGTCTAGGACAATTACATTGGGCATGATTTATCCTCTACCTTCACATACACAAAACACAGAATACGAGTTTTTAAGATATTAGAGCCAAAGTAACTCACATTTAGCCTAATGCTTCTCAGAGTGGTGTGTATACCACTGGTGGGACAAAAAAAAGATTTTAGGTGGTACATAGATATTACTTTAACAACGTTTAATCCATAGTAGAAGAGTTAATACATTTGAATTCTGTTTCAATCCTTTTGATTATGATTGAGTCTCATCATACTGAGTGACAATAGAAAAGCTGTAAGAAAAATCTCTGGGGTCTGGTTTGAATTCTGACTCTGCAACTTATTAACTGACTCTGTGACTCAATTTTGACCAAAGTAGAATCAGTGGAAGACTTCTGGGGAATTCTTGGAGAGATTTTTCCAACTTTGAAGCTCACACTTTAAGCCTCTCTATTACATTGCTATACCGACCAAATAAACTCTGTGAGATCAGGGAGCCTCCATCTTGTGCCTCCACTGTGTGTCTATGTGTAGGCAACCCCAGGAGTATTGTTATCACAGGCACATCACTCACATTTGCTGAATGAATAAAAGAATCATAGGTATAATTGACCAATGATCTTTTTTTTCATTTTAATTATGAGTTTACAGGGTATAGATGTGCCCCCCAGACTTAATGTTAAATCACAGGATGCACTCACACATCTTCCCACTAAAGTTTTGGTTTTTAATCGATTTTTTTGAGGTCTAATTGACATAATAGAAATTGCACATGTTTAAAGCACACAATTGGATCAGCTTTGACATATGTGTACACCTGTGAAACCATCACCACATCCCACTAAAGTTTTGGTTTTTAATCGATTTTTTTGAGGTCTAATTGACATAATAGAAATTGCACATGTTTAAAGCACACAATTGGATCAGCTTTGACATATGTGTACACCTGTGAAACCATCACCACAATCAACATAATGAATGTATCCATAATTCTAAAAGTTGTCTTGTTCTGCTCGGGAATATCTCCCTACCTCCCTACCTCTCCTCCTCAAGAACCACTCAACTGCTTTCTGTCACTGCAGAAGCATTTGCATTTTACAGAGTTTTACAGAAGTGGAATCAAAGACTAGGTCCTCTTTTTATCTGGCTTCATTCACTCGTTATAATTATTCAAAGATTTATTTGTACTGTTGCACGTATCGTAGTTCATTCCTTTTTGTAACTGAGTAACATTTCATTGTACAGGTATACCATAATTTGTTTATCCATATTTACCTTTGAGTTTTCCCAGTTTGGGGCTTTAAATAAAGCTACTAAGAATATTCATGTACTCATCTTTGTATGAATGGATACGTTCTTTTCTCTTGGGTGAATACTTGGTAGAGTAATAGCTGTATAATATGGTAGGTGTATGTTGACCTTCCTGGAAAGTGCCAAAATATTAATCAATGTGGCTATCCCATTATCATTCCCACCAGCAGTGTTTGCGAGTTCCAGTTGTTCCACATCCTTGACAGCACTTGATATACGTAGACATTTTAATTTAAGACATTCGGATAAGCACATAATGGTATTTCACTTTGGTTTTAATTTGAATTTTCATAATGACTAATGATGTTGATCATCTTTTCATGTGCTTATTTAACATCTGCATATCCTCGCTGGTGAAGAGTCCCTTCAAATCATTTTGTCCTTTCTTTATTGGGCTGTTTGTTTTTATTATTGAGTTTAGATTCATTTATATATTGTGTACAAGTCCTTCACAAGGTACATGCTTTGCAAATATGTTCTCCCAGTCTTTGGTTTGTCTTTTTGTTATTTTAATGTGCTTATGAAGAAAAGTTTTTCATCATGAGGAAGTCCAGTTTATTACAGTTTTCTTTGATGGATCATACTTTTGTATCACATCTAAGGAATCTTTGTCAAAACCGCAGTCAGAAAGATTTTTTTCTCCTATGTTTTCTGTTAGAAGTTTTATAGTTTTCGGTTTAAAATACAGGTGTATGATCCGTTTAATTTTTTTATATGATGTGAGATGTGGATCGAAGTCTTTTTGTTTTGGCTTACGTATATCCAGCTATTCCAGCATCATTTGTTGAAAAGACTGTTCTTTCCCCAAGATATAGCCTTTGAACCTTTGTAAATAAGTAACTAACCAAACAACTAACTAACTAACTAAATTAATTAATTAATAAATAAAGCAGTTGTCTCTTTCCATATATATGGTTTTACCTTTGAACTCAATTCTGTTTGTCATTCTTAACACAAATACCACACTGTCTTTATTACTGTAAGTCCACAATAAGTCTTAAAATTAAGTAGTGTATATCCCCCCACTTTGTTGTTTTTTTTAAAAACAAGCTAGGGTCTTTGCATTTCTACATGAATTTATAATCATATTGTCAATTTCTAAGGAAAGAAAACAAACAAACAAAAAAAACCTGCCTGCTGCTGTTTTTATTGGGATTGTGTAGAACCTATAGATCAATTTGAAGTTATGAGGAAACTGATGACTTGCCCAGGGTCACTGTGTGGCATATAGTAAATGCTCAATAAACGATCCCATTACTCCTTGTCTTTAATCCTTCAAAGGCAAACTCCACTGACTAAAGAACAAAACCCCAAAGCCTTAATGGTTCATCTAATACACATTATCACCTGGATAACATTTGCCTTTCCAGACTTACTTAGCATCATTTCATCCATTGAACCCTACTTCCTGTTTATGCCAATATATTATCTATTCCCCAAACATTCCATGCGATTTTTAATCTGTTCCTTTTTTATGTAGTCTCAGCTTCCTAGAAAGAGTGTTTTTCTCCTTCTTGTAATCCAATTTATCCTTCCAGATCCACCTCAAATCTTGCTTACCTTGTGAAACTGTTGTAAAGCACAGTAGCAGGAGTTTACTGTTTCTCTAAACTATTTGCATATACATTGTATTTTAATTATACATTTGCATACTGTTACCTCCCTTCACATATTTCCCAATAGAAAATATGAAAGTTTTCAGAGTAGAGCCAAGTATTATTTTCACTCTTTGTGCCTAATATAGGACCTAGTATGTAGTATAAACCTAATGAACATATACTGAATAATATATAAAATTTCATTTCACGTATGGTACAATTGATATCTATCTTTAAGCATTCATGCTTGCTATCTGCATTGGTGTTGACTTTTTTTAAATAAAATAAATAATATTTCTATTTTAGTAATATGCATGATTTTTGTTTTTATTTTTCCACTAAATTTCGAGCTTGAGAAGTAGTACTTTGAAGCATTAAAAACTCCTAATTTATGCCCAGTAGAAAAACAAAAACAAGACAGATCTGAAAAAGCATCTGGCTCAAAGCTAAAAGGGAATCCCTCTTTTTTGCTCTCTTGGCTGCAGCAAACATGGGGGTACAGACAGGAGGCAGTTCAGCAGTAATGCGCCCCAAGGCATTGCCAAAGAAGCCCTTAACAAGAGAATGGGCTTCTTGTTACAGCAATGCTGAGCGATGTGAGTGAAACTGAAAGGAGGCACTCAAATAATTCCCTGTGCAACCTCAAAGGGCCACCACAATTCCCCTGTGTTTTAAGAGGACCCCCACATCCAGGAAAAAAGATTCCAGCTTGTGGAAACAACCCCAAGCAAGGGGCCTGAGTCTCCCCATGGGAGGGCCCAGCAGGAAATGCCTCTTTGCTTGCAGTGGAGTTCAACACTTCAAGTTCCCAGAGATATGTGTTTGTGGTTTACATAAAGGTAGGGAAATTCTACCTTGGATCCACACCTTAAATAATTAGCTTTCCCAACGGCAAATTTTGCAATTAGACCATATGTTTACAGTCAAGTATATGGCTTACATATTTGACAAGAGAAATTTTCCATAATTCGGGTCTAGAAAAATTATCCTTAATCCAGATGTGAGAGAAAATAAATTGAGAACATAAAATATTTTAAGTTTAGTCCCATGATAGGCCAAACTCAATATTATGGTGAGCCAGGGCCCCTCTTTGGAGCAAAGAACTTTCCTGCATGAAGTAAATAACTTCTTCCTAAGCGTGAAATGTTACTCTCCAGGGGGTATTTTAGTTGCCTGGAGTTTCTATACCATTGAGATTGTTTAGTAAATTTGAGTTGAATCTTGTTTCTTTTTCCATCTTCCAGGCTCTAGTTGAATACTTAGCCAATTCTCTCTGTCTCTCTCTGTCTCTCTGTCTCTCTGTCTCTCTGTCTCTGTCTCTCTCTCTCTCTCTCTCTCTCTCTCTATATATATATATATATATATATATATATATATATGACAGTTCCTGTTCAATTTGATTCTTCACAAATTATGCAAATTATTTTTTTGAAAGAAAGAAACAAACAAAAGGTAATGTTTTAAGAGACAGTCAGAAGTTGGAGGAAAAACACCCCAAAACAGGAATCACTGCAAATTTTTAACACTTAGAAAGTTTGGGTTCACCTGCTGTGTCTCAATGGGAGAAAGGCACTGCCTGAAGGGTGAAAATAGGCTGTGCTAGAAATCGTGCACTGGAGAGAATATTCACCAGCCTCCAAAGAAAGCATTATCCACTCATTTGCTTATATTGTTTTGCTAAGGGATATACAAAGTGAGTTAAGAGTTTGCAACCAGAAACTTCATATGAATGTGATAAATAAATCACAAAATTAATTATGTCAAATTAAAATACAGATTTTTATGTATTTAGTGTGTTAATGGAATGGAAGGAAACTAAAAAGTTGACCGTATAGTTGTTTAGTCATGATCCTCAAATATAAGTAACATGGTAAACCTAAGAAAATAGCATTCTTTTTTATTGTTTGTAATAATAAAAATTATTCAAACTGATATATTTTCATATTTGTAATAGTTTTCAGGAAGCTAAGATTCCAATTTGCACATAACCCAAATTTGACGTTTATTCAAAGCATATTAGTTACACTAATTTATTCAATTTTTTTTCTCCATCTGTCAGATATTGGGAAATGTGTCAAACTTGAACTAGGATTGCCGATTTATCAACCGTTCTGTAATTTTGCCAATTTTGCTTTATATATTTTGAGGCTACGTTATCAGATGCATACAAGTCAGAATCACTACATTTTCCTAATGAGTTAATAACAGCTGATTCTTACAAAGAACTTACTCTGTGATACACATAATCTAAATATATTACATAATTAACTTTTGTAGTCCTCATAATACCTCTTAGAGGGAGATATTATTATCTCCATTTTATAGTTAAGGAAAGATTTTAAGTTTGGACAGCTTAAATAACTTACCCAAGATCACACATAAGTACATGGCAATGTCAAGATCTGCAACTAGATACCATGTTTCCCTGAAAATAAGACCTAGCCGGACCATCAGCTTTAATGCATTTTTGGAGCAAAAATTAATATAAGACCTGGTATTATATTATATTATATTATATTATATTATATTATATTATATTATATTATGTAAGATCCTGTCTTATGTTATAGTAAAATAAGACAGGGTCTTATATTATAGTATATTATATAAGACCGGGTCTTATATTAATTTTTGCTCCAAAAGATGCATTAAAGGTGATGGTCCGGTCCGGCAAAGTCTTATTTTCGGGGAAACACAGTATATGGCTCTTCAAATTGTGCTTTTAACCAATAATATACTGTCTTTCTATCTTCCGTTACTATCTATTGGAATTCTTTATCACTAAGAAAACTTTACCATAGTTTATTGTCTGATATATTATAGTCGTGTAAAAGAAATCCAGAATTTGGCAGCCCTTGGCGGGTAAGGGGATTACATATGCATCCAGAACCAAATTTCTTTTATCTTTCTGTGCCACAGCTTGCAACCTCAAGGGAAACTCATGGTCTAGGAGAGCTGCTGAAACTCCAGCCAATGCAAATATATTGCATCTCAGAAGAAGGAAGAAAGGCAGAAAGGCATAAAATGCTTATCTATCTAAAACCGTGCTTTCTAATATGGTAACCACCAAGCTACACGTGGTTATTGAGCATTTGAAATGTGTCTAGTCTGACATGAGATGTGCTGAATGTGAAAAATTCACAACAGAATTTGAAGACTTCATACCCCCCACTCCCCGAAAAGCATGTATATTATCTCATCGATAATTCTTTATACTGCTTTTGTATTGAAATTATATTTTGGGATATACTGCGTTAGATATTTTTAAAATTAATTCACTTGTATCTTCTTACTTTTTTAATGAGCTATTAGAAAAATTTTAATTGCTCTCATTTTAGCCTTCTTTGTATTTCTATTGAATGAAATGATTTAAAGAACTTCCCTGGGATTCCCACCCCACAACTTTTGTTTACATTTTACTGACAAGAATTTGGTCCCATGGATAACTAGTAAGGGATCCCGACTGCAGAATATAGTCTTCTGACTAAACCTATTGCCACTTCCAATTACTAAGGAGCACTGGAGAATGGAAACTTGGGGAGACAACTGGCAGCCTCTCCCGCCTTTTAAGAAATTGCCTCCTTTTTAAGAAACCACAACATTTTTTGTTTCCAGACTGACTATACCATTGTGTGTTCCCACATCCTCTCAGCACTTGGTACTGCCTGTCTTTGATTTTAGGCATTCTAAAAGGTATGTAGTGGTATCTCACTGTGGTTTTCAGTTTGATTTCCATAATGACTAATGATGTTGGGCAACTCAACTTTTTATATGCTTATTTGACATCTGTATCACTTCTTTGGAAAAGTGTATTCTCAAATCTTTGCTCATTTAAGCAAGTCATTCCTTATTATTTAGTTGTAATAATTCTTTATATATTCTGGATATAGGTCTTCATAAGGTAAGTGGTTTGTATATATTATCTCTCCCAGTCTATGACTCATCTTCTTAACAATGTGTTTTGTATTTCTGATAAAGTTAAGTATATCAATATTTTTGTTTAATCGTTTAGTCTTTTTGTATCCTTTCTAAGAAATCTTTGCCTAACTCTAAATCACAAAGCTTTTTACCAATGTTTCAATGTTTTTTAATTTGACTTTTTTGTTGTTATGTTAGCACTTATATTTAGGTCTATATTTTTTTAGTTAAGTTTCTATATGATGTAACGTAAGATATCACAGACCAGTAGTTCACTTCATCCCCTTGAGTCTAAAATATTAAAGGAGATTTCTTCTGTGCCCAGATGCTGCATAGTGAGAAAACAAAAGATGGGAAGAAAGGATGAACAACGGCGCTCATGAGATGGGAAGAAAGGCTGAACAACGGCGCTCATCTGACTCAAAGCTGTAACATACAATGTTACACTCTAGGCTACATAATAGGGTTCATTTGTGAATCCAGCTGTCCACCAACAGGCTTTTTCCTTGTTGGATTGTTTATGTGATAGATATCCTTTTAAAAACCCCTAAGGTAGAATTCCTTCTTGCATATATATGGTACAGACTCTTTAGAGTGGAGCACAAGAGAAAATGGCGAAGTTATTTTCTACCCATTTCCATAGATCTTGCCTCTCATGTCCAGCCCTGGTTGGAGAGCCCATCCACCCCCAACAGATACTGAGGCTGAGATTGACCTCACTCTTTAGAAAACAGAAATCATCTCAACAAAGGGATGTTTCTCTCGATAACCATATTTTAATAAAACAGCTCGAATACTGCTAAAGAAGGAATTGTTTCTTCACGCTAATTATGGACTAAAACTGCTTGGAGAATAACAAGATTTGCAAGACCTAGCTCTTATCCTCAAGGAATTTATAGTCTAGTTAGGGTTATGAGGTGCATAAGCAAAATAAACCAATAATCCAAAGTAAGTGGTATATTATTTTATAGCACTTCAGAAACGGTAGAGATCACTGAGGAATAGGCTTAAATCCATCCTTGAGACACCAAATTGAAGAAAGGATATTCAAAGCAGGGACATAGTGTAAATAAAGTTAAAAGCAGTGGAACATGAAATATTTTAAAGGACAGTTTAAAGGATAGTGAGTTTGGTTAAAGAAGTAGGTAGATATAAAAGTAGAATAGCAAAGGAAAGTGAGAGCTTGAATTTCCTCCTTTAGGAAGTGGAATGCCAACACAAATTCTGAGAGGTGTGAATTCATGATGTAAAGCATAATTTTAACCTAATTAATCCAGAGGTGGAGATTGGGATGTAGTGGTAGGGAGAGCTTGAAGACAGTCATGCCTGTTCGGGGGCTGTCTGCTGTAACGATACATTTCTGAAATAAGAATTTGACTTAGGGTGTTGATAATAAAAATAAAGAAGACAGAAACGAAAGAAATTAGAAGGAAAATTGACTAGGATTCATGAGAATTGAAGTACCTGACTGGTAAAAACCTAGGAAGTAATTATTAATAGAAAAATTGTACTTATTAATTGACCCTGGGGTGGGTATCTTTGAAGTTCATTCTATTTTTATAAATCCTCTGAATTTTTAGATCTATATATCCAAACATATATATATATATACACACACACACACACACACATACACGTTTATATATACACACGTATATATATGTGTATGTATATATATATATATATATATACGTGTATATATATGTGTGTATATATATATATATATCTGTATATGTATATACAGATATATATATATATTCTAGAAACATATATGGCTTCTTTAGGTGCTAAAAGTGAAAGTGTTAAATGACGATGCTCAAAGTGAAGACAAGCTATAGCACAGATCCATCTATCACTTCCCCACCACCCTTTTCCTTTGCTTGAACTCATCTCACTAAAATGCAGTAATTAAAGTTCCAAAAGAATGTTTGACAATAGTAAATTTCGTCCAGATTATTAAAAAAACAAACAACAACAACAACAACAAAAAACCACCTCAAGCTATCTTACATTACTGATGATGGGTTAGTTATATGTATCTTAGCCAAATATTAAGTCTTGCAGCATGTATCATTCGTTGACAATGTTGGATTTGCCACTAGGAGATAAATAATGAAAATGCTTTGAACTACAGCATACAGGACCTCAGGTAGAGGCTATGAATATTAGTACTTGGTGTGGAACTCCCCCACGGCCTTTTCCTCTTCTCACCACTCTTCAGTCATTAGAATGTCAGGTAAGCAGATTTTTCTCTGGGCATTTCACAGGGCAATGGTTAATTTCCTTTCAGGTGGGACATTTTTTTTTTTTTCTTAAATTTGGGTTTGTTTTGTTTTAACTGTGTGTTTTGCTGAAAGTGCTTTTATGCTGGTGAAAATCTAGACAAAGAAAACTTTTATGCAAAATAAACAAAATAGAATGTACTGAGCCAGGGTTTCTTTGCAGGATATGTTCCTTAGGCTATTTCTGAGAGGTTATTTATGGACGGCTGTTTATCCCCTGGAGCCTTACTTCATCTTTTGGTGAAGTGAAATGACTCTGTGTTTAGTATATTGGTCTGCCACCCCTGGGAATGGCTGGATGTCAAATATTTACCCCTGCGGGATGGAACAGAAATCAGAGATGCACAGAGAAAACAGAAATCAAATCCATTGTCCTTGGGAATTAGTAGAATTTCAAAGTAAACGACTTTTAAAGACAAACCATTTGAAATAAGATGATAGTACAGTGTAACTTTCTTTATTGGAAAGGAGGGGGAACCCTCTGAAATATAAAGTTACTTGCAGCAGAGGGCATTTTCATCTTAGGACTTTTTCAGTGACCACACCCATCCCATTCCCTCACCTGGCTCGGTACCAGGCCCAGAGGGAGAGGTTTTAAATTTTTATTTTTTAAATTGAAAACGGATGCTGCACCTTGTTTTTCATGCCTGCATTTTTCATCAGGAAAAAAAAAAAAAGGACACCTAGCCAAGTACTAGTTTTGTACCTCTGCAACCTCATAAAACCTAGGAATCAAAACTTGGCGCTCAGCTTTATAGATAGTCACATTGGAAACATTGAGAAACTCCCAAAGAAGTTTACTGTCTTCCCAAGACTTCTTATTTCAAATCATGTGCCTGCCTCCTGCATCAACCCCCATGCAGAGTTTTCCTTTGGCATTATACTTCCTGTATTGTCAGAAACAAAGCGATATTTAAAAGGTTAAGTCAAATAAACTCAGCTACAAAAAGGGCTTATAAAATAATCATACTCGTGAACAGCAAGGGAAGAGGACAGCCTGTAAAACCATAAAGGGAATACTTCATGGATGGCCGCGCTTTAAATAAAGTTCACATGAGCTATGTAACATTAGATGCTTTTAAAATTCAGAGGACAAAGTACAGACATGTTTGTGCATTTCTCTTTCATTTGACAAGTCTTTTTGAGTTGGGTCTGGACTACATGCTCTCTGCTGCTTGCACACATGGAGTCGGGAAGTTAGCTTTGGTGTTTTCCACTTTCAAACTTGTGCACTGACAAGAGGCAAGAATCATTCTATCTCCCCTTGAAAACTAAAGTGACAGCAAATTCTAGCTTGATCTGTCCAGTCTCAGAACTAGCATTCATGTGAAATATTTGCCTGAGCAACTTACTAGCATCTTGGGAAACCGGTAACCATGGGCTGCCCTGCCCTCTCTGAGAGCAACAGCATTTGGAAGGCAGCTGGGCACACGAAATTTAAAAGTAAATGTTTGGCAGCTCTGGAGGTCCTTAAGCTTGGCAAGGCGAGTATAATCAACAAAGGGTCATTACTTTCAATTGTATTTAAAAATATAAGTCCCTGCAAACTTAAGAACTGTGTGATCTCAGAGGCCCTTGTGCTGTCTGCCCCTTTGCACCAATGGGGGACACAGCTTACACAGGCAGGCTCTGTTTTAAGTAGTGCAGCAAGCAGCCCTCCTCACCACCCTCTCCTGTCAGTGCTCCTTAGTTTACAATTGTCGGTAACCCCCTCAGCTAAAAATTGTTACTTAGAAAAATTCCACAGAAACCAAAAGAAAGGGCCAGGCAGAGGGTGTGCTTTTAAAGAGCTTTTCCAGACTGACTCGGCAGAGCTGTCTGCAGGGAATGAGATGCCGAGCTATTATTACTTGAATGGGTTTCAGCTCCAGGGATGTCCCCCAAGATTAACAAGATCATTCAGTTAAAAATAACATTAATTTTTTACCCCATCCCTTACCCCAAATTGGGGGTGGGGGACTCACATTGAAATAACTTGAGGGATCTTGTTTAAAGTGAAGAACGCCAGGAGATTCAAAATTCAGGGAGGTTAGTGCTCTATCTGCTAGCTCTGTTTGGGAGAGTGAAAAAAACAAAGGCTCAATGGAATGAATTAAGGATGAAGTGCCAACTTTCACCTCCTACCATTATGGAGATTCTGTGCCTTTTGAAGCAGCCTCTTGGGGGTATTGGTGAGGTGGATAATGAGTAATGGTGTTTAAAGGAATAAACAAGTCAAGGTGGGGTTGGGAAGTGCAACATATGAAATGATAGCCTCTGACAAATGTTGATTTAGACTTAGCAAAGAAAAGCATTTGGTTCTCATGCGCTGGGCAAAAACTTTGTCATCTGACTGTGCTCCGGGTTTTCTGTGCTCCATCCTTTTCACTTTCAGGGTTGTGCGTGTGCGTGTGTGCACACGTGCGTGCACACACACACACACACACACACATTCTGTTTTTTATTTTCATTGAAACCTTTTCCTGTGAATTAAAAAGGATACTCAAACAGAATGTCAATTTGGTACAGCTGTGAAGATGTCCTTAGAGGCTGTGCATAGGCAATAGCTGAGTGTAAATCAGTATCGTTCCCGAATTTTGAGGAAAGACGCTGGCTCTGGACTTATGTCCATGGTTTCCTCCAAGGTGTATAATTATTTCGTCTAAGTACTTTGCAAACTAGAATTTTAAACTAAAATATTTTCAAGTTGAAACTTATCAAATGTTTACAGTGTCAAAAACCTTTGATTCCATTATATTTGTACATATTTTTACAATCAAATACAAAATATAAAAGGTATTTAAGAAGAAATATTATATGCTATATTATTAGTGTCAACCATATTCTTATGCAATGTCAAATAAGCTTAATTGTTTTCATTTTGAAAACTAGTATAATTTTCAGGCAATTATAAATGTACTTTATCTCCACATAAATAAAAAAAGAAAATTTATATGTCTTGTTTGTCTCATTCTGACTCCAGTTTGTTATATAAACACTTCAAACTGACATTTTAAACTAATTTTATGCTGAAACTAATACATCCTTATTCCCGACACTGATCTAATATTCATGGAACTAAAGGGAAAAATGCCCATTTCCCACGTATTTGCTAGTGGAAATTAAGAAATCATCCCATTTCCATCAGTGGGCAAGCCAGCTTCTCCTCACAGCACGCTTGGTGACTGCAACCACATTTGGTAAAATGTAATTAGCAGAGTTTCCAAAAGTGGACAGATGTCTACAAGAAACAAGCTCCTACACTAAGGCCATATCATGAACAGAACTTCGTGCTTGACCCTCTGGGTCCCTTACTGATGGATTTAACTTTGAGATTTTATACAATCTTGTCCTTCCTATGCAAATATGATGGCCTCAACCAACAGCAGCAGTACTTCCACCTTAGGTAGTTTTTTGTGTAATTGTGGTGGATTTCACAAAGCGATCCACAGTGTTTTGCTCTCCAGTCTCCTACCGCGTTTCCCCGAAAATAAGATCTAGCTGGACAATCAGCTCTAATGTGTCTTTTGGAGCAAAAATTAATATAAGATCTGGTCTTATTTTACAACATTATAAGACTGGGTCTTATGTAACATAATATTATATAAGACCAGGTCTTATATTAATTTTTGCTCCAAAAGACACATTAGAGCTGATTGTCCAGCTAGGTCTTTTTTTCGGGGAAACAGGGTAACAGGTGGCCAGGTGGCTGACATTAGAGATTCAGTCTGTGGCCAGAGAAGAGAAATCGACAGGCCTGCACATTAACTAGACCTCTGATATCCGGCTACGCTGAGGCCATAAATTTAAGAACTAGCCAAGTTTATTGATACAAAATGTACTGCGATCTTGCCATTTGGGGAGAATGTCCCATTCTGAACTCCTGGAAGTTAGTAATGCCGATATTAAGTGTGCAGGCTTAGGTGGGAGGATGGAGGTGGGCTTTCACCTCTGGCACTGCCAGAGCTGTAGGACCCAGGTAGGGCTAGATGCATATTACTCCTTTAAGCCTCATTTTGTCATCAATAAATCAAGGATAAGATTTACCATATAAGGTAGGATTACATAAAATAGTGAAAAGGTATTTATCGGGGGACTGACAAAAGTACTCAGTAAATGATAGCTATAATGATTATTGTTATTTTTCTTAGAACTATTTTGTTTTGCAGATTCTTTCTATCGTTTTCCTCTCTCCAATTTTAAACAGTATTCAGCCTTTTAAATTCCCTACCTGAGGAATTTTGGAAGGTTGGAAGGCAGAAGCAACCTGGAGACACTGGTTCTTCCTGCTTTTTATAAAATCTGAACCCATTCAAGAACTCACTGAAGTGTCCTGATGAAGAACGCGGGAGGGAGATTTCTTTTTAGAAGTTGTAAGTCACCAAAGAGAGTCTGTGTGTCCGGCTCCTTAAGTGTCTCTAACCATGGAAGGAGGCACAGTTGGGAAGGGAGATCCTGGCTGTGGCTAAATTCACACTCAGACCGGGCCTTTTTTTCCCCCCTCCATTTATGACAGAATAATAAACCTTGATTTAAAAACCTGCACAGTGTATAAATACCATTCTAAGGATAACAGAACAGAATGGGATGCTCAGAACTGGGTTTGAATTTTGCATGTTCAGTGACTAACTTGGTGACCCCCACAGGTGATCACAGGGTCAGTTTGACTGAAAATGCATTGTTCTCTGGGGCTGGTGGTTAGCTGTTCTCCTACTCATGCCCCTTCAGATAGCCACTTCCATTTCTTCCTTCCCAGAAGCAAAGAGCCAAGAAATCTTGGATGAAGACGCAGTAGAGCAGTGTGACGCTGAGTACGTCACTTAACCTCCTTGCTTTCTACTTGAAAATGAGATTAACAATGCTCAGCTTTCTGAAGACAAAAGGGTTGAAGGAGAAGACCACTTTAAGTGGTATTTCAGTGATACAGTCATTACAAAAATGAAAGGAAGTTTTTGTCCATCTTGTTGTACTCAAGGTGGTAGGAGGGAATAACATTTTTCTTTCTTTTTTTTTAGATTAAATTTATTGGGGTGACAGTGGTTAGTAAAATTACATAGGTTTCATTTTTCAATGCATTCATTCTATGCACAAAAGTTAAATTATTACTTTGCTGCTCTATCACTATATTTAGGCACATAGAGAAAGTGGGGCTATAACCAAACTGAGTTTCCTTCCTCCAAGACATAGAGCAGTCAAATTCACTGAAATAAACTGAATCATTCTCGGTCTATATATCAGGCCTGTGAGTAAACAGGCAATATGATTTGATCATACTGAGAATTAGGTTTCTAATAGAAATACAATGGAAACACTGAGTTAAGTCATGGTTGCACTTTTTATGATCAACTTTGAAAGGCTTTTGTCTTAATAATTCTGAAAACATTTCCAAGTACTCCATTTTCTAAAACAGTCCTTTATCCATGTATCCGTCTCAAATTATCTAATCCTGTACTGCATAAAGTTTTCCATGGAACTCTAATTTTGAAAAATGTTAAAAGAAACTATGTAAAGAAAAACAAACAAAAAAGCTTTCCCTCATCAAGTATATGTTGGGTAAACAAATTCAGTCAGTTCTCTATATTATAGCACATCTTGGAAACTTTAACATCTTAATATGCATCATGGCTTTTAAGAGGAGGATATGTTACATAACATTTCCCAAATTTATTTTACCAAGGAAATATTTGTTTCAAAGAGCATCTCCTAGAAACACAATGGGACAAACTGTGGAAAAATCTGGCTGGGAACTAAGCATTTTTTTTTTTTTCTTAATCTAAATTCTTTGCCTCAGGACAAGTACAATTCTTGGGCCCAGACATCAGCTAGACAAATATACCAGGCTGATATCTTCTATAGAAAATTTGAAGACTTAAAAGAAATAGTCAGTTTCCCCCATCAAAAGGGAGCTGTCCAAGAATAGCTAAATCTTCACATAATTTTTAGAACATTTTTTTCAAACATTGAAATGACAGGTTCTCACTGTGTAAAATTTGAAGAAAAAAAAGTAAGATTTAAAAAAAATAAAGATTATCTGTCCCTTGCTGCCCAGCTCTTTGGTATATATCCTTTCAGTCTTCGTGATATGTACAGAGACATATATCTTTTGTATATTTTGTGAATATATATTTTCAACTGCTTTCACATTTTATTTCAGCTCATTAAAATTCTCCCTTATTATTAAAAATCATTGAAATCACAGTTTACAATGGTTGCAAAATATTTCATCATATGGATATATAGTAATTTCTGTTTTCCGACCTTTAGACTGTTTCTAATTTCTCACTATTATAAATAGAGCTATTGTGAATATCCCTGCACATAAATCTCTGTCTGTATTTGTTTATTTCCTTAGGATAGATTCCTAGAAGTGGAATTATTGTGTCTAATGGCATGGATTTTTCAAGGCTCTTTATACACTAAAGCCTAATAGCTTGCCAGAATATTTATATCAATCTGAACCCCAACAGTGTATGAAAGTGGACAGTGGAATAATGACTGAGGTAGTTTAGGTACTCCAAATGAAAACATCTAAAGGAATTCTTTACTCTGAATTTTGTGAAGATTAAGGCTAGAATTTGTTGAGAATTATTAAACTCACATGCTATATTACAATCCTATACATTTTACCATATATCATATGTATATAATATCAACTTACAATTCTACTAAAGAAACTATTAATAGTCTGCAAAGAATAAAGATGAATAACTAATTTTAATTCTGACATTACTTATCTTTGTTCCATGAAACTGATTTTTCCATAATCTGCTCTAAATTGGGGTTTCATAACGTGTTTTCAGGCTATAAATACTAACTTTGGGTTTTTATTTATATGTTTGCTGAAAATAGTCTTTTTTATCATTAAGTATCAGTTTTGAACAGTTGGTACCCTCTCCTTTGCTCACTTCCCTAATGTTTTGCTATTTCTAGAACACACCTTGATACTTACTATTTTCTCTTCCCAGAAATTCTTTCTCCATTTTTTGCTTGTTGACTATTATTTTTAGATCTCTGTTTAGATATCTCCAGTGAAAGAGCATATTTCCTGCCTCTCGCTTTCTTTACATTATTTTTCTAAACAGTTATTATTATTTGACTTCATATTATTTATTTTTTCATTTGTGTATTATTCTTTCCTCCCATCCCAACAGGAATGATAATTCCACAGGGGAGGGGTCAGGAACTATATCTGCTCCATCTACTACTATAGCCTTAACATGCCCATAATGTCTGCCACATAGTAGCAGCTCAATAATTACTTGATGAATGAATAAATAAAATAAATTTTCCACCTCCAACTTTCTTTGACAAAAGCTGTTTAGCTGTTGAATTTGCTAATGAAAACATCTGTATGATTGTACAGTACCTATTTCTAAGTTCACATTCTAGATTTGCCATCTTCCTGGACCACATATTTCTTTTTTTCCTGTGGGATCAGAGGTTTTAGTCACACGTAATGCTGAAAGGAAGAGCACTTAAGTACTATTTAATGAAAAGAGTCACTTCTTGCTTAGCATCTAATCTGTAAACCGATCTGCCACTAAGCAGAAATATGAATACTTACAATGCTTTCTGTTCAACAATTTTTTACATCTGTCTGAGCTCAGGTATTATATTTGATATTATGAGGCTGGACAAGAAGCCAGCTCTAGAATAGATCTGTGGTGACAGGTATACTGGTGTGTGAGCGGGCAGGTGTGGACATCTGGTCAGTATGAGCAATCTTCTTAGTATTCTTGGTGCCTTTACCATCTTATACTTTCTCTTTTTCTCTACCCCGCCCCCATTCCTCTTCTCTCTCTCTTAATCTCAAGAAGTGACCTCCTACTTCTATGTTGACTGGAAGTTGACATTTAGCTGGCCCCCTCATTTATGATTAAAGACTGAAGAAATATGGCATGAAGTAATGATGTAGGGTTGAATTTATGAGTTCTAGTTTCATCACCACTATCTCAGACAATGGTAAAAATCACTCAGCTGTTCAGGGCCTTAGTTACTTCATCAGAAAATCAGAAATTGGACTGGATGGTCTCTGAGTTTCTATAATTCAAATATTCTAAGGTTATGATTGATGGCAGAACTTCCTAAGTGTTACCATAGAATTAGGAATTCTACAAATGTCCATAGGGGTCAGAAAGGTTCCAATGGATCAGTGCAAATAAGGCAGGGAAAGTCAGAGCATCATAACCCCTTAAGAAATGCAGGTTGCACATTAGTATATGAAGTGCTGATCATTATGTCCCCTCTACATCTTATTCACAGAGTCAAGATACTTAATATTTTATATTAGTTCTTAGAAAGGAATAGCACTACAACTTTGATCATTTTACTTTTTTTTTCCTCTTTACCTCCTCAGATAAATTACAAATTTCTTAAAATTCAGTGGTTGAAGCTCTATACTTATTTGAGAAGAAGATGCATCATGATTTGGATATGCACAAGGCAATGTTCCTGTGGTTCCAGATATCTTTCCTGATAACAATCAAAATTTAATTATCTTTTTCAATGGCAGCAGTAACAACAGCTTATTGAAGCAATACCTTTGGGGAACATCCTCAGACATCTCTCTTAAAAGGCTGTTGCTTAGAAGGAGGGTCCAAGATGGTGGTGTAGAAAGACCCTGAATTCACCTCCTGCCATGGATATACTAAATAAACACCCACATATAGAGCATTCCTCCTGATGAACAACTGAGGGAAAATTGACCAGCTTCTGCCAACAAACAAGAGGGGATCACATAGAGAAACACAGGAGAGATAGTTACAGGGTAACCATAAGAAACCTAGCACAAAAAGGGCAACCTGCAGTAGGGAGGTATATCACTGAAGGGCCCGTGCAAAGACACACCTGCCCTGGGGCACACTGATAAAACAACAATTTAAAGTCACCTGCAATATACATGAAAAAAAAAAATTCATTGACTAACCCCAAGATACCTGCCAAATGGATTGGGGAACTGTGGGAACTCTCTGGGATCAGAGGTACTGTGTACATCATTGTTTATATTCACCCTCCACATACATAGCCTGGATGGGAGCTCAGGACAAGTGTTCTAGCCAGCCTAAAACACTGAGTCACCTGTGCTGTATATAGTCAAGACCCAGCCAACCAGTATGCCTGGGCACCCCCACAGTTTTGTGCCCCAGGGGAGTAGTAGTAGGGGAATTTAATAGCACACTAATATTAATGGATAGATCATCCAGACAGAAAATCAATAAAAAAAAAATTGGCCTTAAATGGCACATTATACCAGATGAACTTAATAGACAGATACAGAACATTTCACACAAAAACTGAGGAATATACATTCTTTTCAAGGACACATGGAACATTGTTCAAGATAGATCACATGTTAGGCCACAAAACAAGCTTTGATAAATTCGAGAAGACTGAAATCATATCAAATATATTTTCTGACCACAATGGTATGAAACTAGAAATCAATTATAATAAAAATAAAACTAGAAAAAAACCCACAAACATTTGAAAACTGCACGCATGCTACTAGACAACCAATGGGTCAATGAAGGAATCAATAAGTAAATTTAAAAATAACTGAAAAAAAAGTTGAAAATGAAAACACAACTTTCCAAAAATGGGATGCAGCAAAAGTAGTTTTAAGAGGGAAGTCCAGAGTGATACAGGTTTACCTCAAGAAACAATAAAAATCCCAAATCAACAATCTAACTTTATACCTAAAGGAACTAGAAAAAGAACAAACAAAACTCAATGTTATTAGAAAAAAGAAAATAAAGATTAGAGTGGAAAAAACAAAATAGAGGCTTAAAAAATAGAAAAGATCAATAAAACTAAGAGCTGTTTCATAAAAAAGTAAACAAAATTGATAAACCTGTAGCCAAACTCATCAAGAAGAAAAGAGAGAGGGTCCAAATATACAAAATCAGAAATGAAACAGAAGTTAGAAGTCTAACGATAGAAATGTTAAAACTCACACCAAAAGATCAAAGAGAATACTATGAACAATTATACGCCAACAAATTGGACAACCTAGAGGAAACGGATAAAATTGTAGGAACATGCAATCTTCCAAGGCTGAACAATGAAGAAAGAAAAATCTGAACAAACTGAATCCTAGTAAAGAAGTGGAATCAATAATAATAATAATAATAATAATAATAATAATAATAATAATAATAATTAAAAACTGCCAGCAAATAAAAGTCCAGGACCAGATGGCTTCACAGGTGAACTATACCAATCATTTAAGGAATAATACATATTTTTCTCAAACTATTCCAAAAAATGAAGAGAAAGGAAGTCTTCCAAACTCATTCTACAAGGCCAGAATTATCCTGATGCCAAAATCAAAGACACACCAAGAAAACAAAACAAAACAAAATCATGACGACATTCTTGATGAACATAGTTGTAAAACTTCTCAACAAAATGTTGGCAAACCAGATTCAACAATACATTAAAAAGATCTTACACCATGATCAAATGGGATTTATCCCAGAGATGCAAGGGTGGTTCAATACCCTCAAATTAATCAACATGATACACCACATTAACAAAACTAAGCATATAAATCATATGATCATTGCGACAGACGCAAAAAAAGAATTTGACAAATTTCAGCATGCACTTATGATAAAAATTCTCAACAAAGTGGCTATAGAGGAAACATACTTTAACATAAAATAGGCCATATATGAAAAATCCACAGCTAAATCATACTCAACAGTAAAAAGCAGGAAGCTTTTCCTTTAAGATCAGAAACAAAACAAGGATGCCCAATCTCACCACTTTACTCAACATCGTACTGGAAGACCATGCTATAGCAATTAGGTAAGAAAAGGAAATGAAACGCATCCAAATTAGAAAGGAAGAAGTAAAACTGTGACTATTTTGCAGATGACACGATACTATATATAGAAAACTAAAGATTCCACCAAAAAAAACCTATTAGAACTAAAAAATGAATTTAGTAAAGGTGCAGGACACAAAATTAATGTCCAGAAATCTGTTGCATTTCTATACACTAATAACTATCAGAAAGACAAATTAAGAAAACATTTGCTGTTACAATTGCATCAAAAAAAATACTCAGAAATAAATTTAACCAAAAGAGGTGAAAGACCTGTACTCTGAAAACTGTAAGACACTGATAAAAGAAACTGAAGATGACACAAATAAATAGAAGGCTATCATTACATGCTCATATATTGGAAGAATTGATATAGTTAAAATGTCCCTATTCCCCAAAACAAACCACATATTCAATGTAATCTCTATCAAAATACCAATGGCATTTTTCACAGAACTAATATTCCAAAAATTTATATGGAACCAAAAAAGACCCCAAATAGCAAACACAATCTTGAGAAAGAAGAACAAAGTTTGAGGTTTCATACTACCTCGTTTCAAACTATGCAACAAAGCTGTAGTAATCAAAACAGTACGGTACTGGCATGAAAACACACATAGATAAATGGAACAGAGTAGAGTTCCCAGAAATAAACCTATGCGTATACGGTCAATTAATCTATGAAAAAGGACCCAAAAATATACAATAGGGAAATGACAGTCTCTTTAATTAATACTGCTGGGGAAACTGGACAGATACATGCATTAAATGAAACTTGACCATATTCTTACACCATATACAAACAAAACAAAATGAAAAACTCAAAATGGATTAAAGGCCTAAACAAAAGACCTAACACCATAAAACTCCTAGAAGAAGAGACAGGCAGTAAACTCTTTGACATCACTCTCACCAATATATTTTTGGATATGTCTCTTCAGACAATGGCAACAAGGCAAAAATAAACATATAAGACAATATAGAAATAAAAAGCTTTCAAACAGCAAAGGAAATAATCAACAAAATGAAAAGATAACCTACTGAAAGGGAGAAGATATTTCCAAATGATGTATATGATAAGGGGATATCCAAAATATATAAATAACTTATACAACTCAACATCAAATACCCTAAAATTAAGTTAAACAATGGGCAGAGCACCTCAGTAGGCATTTCTCCAAAGAAGACATACAAATGGCCAACAGACATAAAAATATACTCAACATCACTACCAATCAGGGAAATGCGAATCAAAACCACAATGAGATATTACTGCACACCTGTCAGAATAGCTATCATCACAAAGTGAACAAACAATAAGCATTGATGAGGATGTGGAGAAAGTGGAACCTTTGTGCACTATTGGTGGGATTGCATCTTGGTGTCGCCACTATGGAAAACAGTGTGGAGGTTCTTGAAAAAATTAAAAGAGAACTAACTTATGACTCAGCAATTCCACTTCTGGGTATTTATATGAAGGAAAAAAAACACACACACACACAAAAAACACACAAAAAACCTTAATTCAAAAAGATATATGCACCTCCCCCATGTTCATTTCAGCATATTTTACAATAGCCAAGATACGGAAACAAGCTCCATGCCCACCAATAGATAAGTTGATAAAGACCATGTGATACACACATACATTCACACACACACACACACACACACACACACACACACACACACACACAGAGAGAAAGAATGGAATCTTGCCATTTGCAGCAATGTAGATGGACCTAGAGGGTACTTACTATGCAAAGTGAAAAAAGTCAGACAGAGAAAGACAAATATCATATGATTTCACTTGTATGGGGAACCTTAAAAACAAAAACAAACAAAACAAAACAGACTCTCAGATACAGAGAACAAACTGATAGTTGCCACAGGGAAGGGTGTGTGTGGGGAATATGTGAAAAAGGTGACAGAGAATAAGAAGTACAAACTTCCAGTTATAAAATAAATAAGTTGTGGGGATGTATTATTGTACAGCACAAGAAATATAATGAACAATATAATAACTTTTTATGGTGACAGACGTTACTAGACTTATTGTGGTGATCACATAGTGAGATATATAAATGTTGAATCACTAAGTTGTACACCTGAAACTAATACAATATTGTATGTCAACTATAGCTGAAAAAAAAAAAGGAGGTTCTTGCTAAGATGCTATCTCCCTTAAAAGTTTGTTTTCATTCTGTGTCTAGAAGGAAAAACTGATTCCCTCTTTCACCTAGCATCCCTTTTTAAAAATGGAGGCTACCGTTAGAGTTTTCTCTTGTTCAGAATAAACATCCTGAAGTCCTTTATTTCAGAGATAGCAAATTGTCAGCCTGGGGTCCTGTTCATGTCTGAGGACAGTTAATTCATTCCACATAGTAACTTTTATTGTTGATTTGTTTTATTAATTGAATTGCTACATAAAAATTGGGTAGTTTCGCATTAACTCAAATTTCAATTTTCACTTGAAAAAATAAGGAATTATGGTAGCACTATTTAAGCATTTCTACATTGCAATAATTGGGTGGTGCTTGCCTTCCTTAGAATAGGCCTAAGTTTTCTATTGTACCACAGTTGCTATTATTCTGTATTATGATTCATAACCTGAGGCAGACTGGTAGGTTTGAGTTATCATTGTGCTTATACTGATTTTATTCCCTAGTACTAGAGAAATATTTCTTTGTTTCTATTCCACTTCAGTTATTTATAGTAGTGGTACTACAAGTTCTTGCATGGGAATGTCTCACACAGATGAACGTGGTTTCAAAATTTCTTAATTCTGGTTTCTCTTCTGAATGAGGTTTATAGCCTCTCTTTGCTTTCAATGTAACCCATAAATGAATAGTGTTCTGGAGGTTGCTAGCCAAGGTATAGTAGAACCATACCTGTGGGGTGGCCCGGCAGCCCGGTGGCTCTGGTGGTTGGAGCCAAGTGCTCCTAATGCCGAAGGCCTCTAGTTTGATTCCCACATGGGCCTGTGAGCTGAGCCCTCTACAACTAAGACTGGGAACAATGGCTCTCCCTGGAGCTGGGCTGCGTGGGCTGCTGTGTGCTGATGTGGGCTTCCGTGAGTGGCCAGTGGCCGTGCTAGCTGGTGGCTGGCGTGAGCGGCCAGCAGCCAACTAGAACTGCCGGGAGCTGCTGTGAGCAACCGACCGATGACTGGCGACTGACTGCGTCAGCTGGGGGGAGCACAAGGTTCATAACACCAGCATGGGTCAGGGAGCTGCGCCCTACAACTAGACTGAGAAATAATGGCTTAAAAACCAGGGAGACAGGAAAAAAAAGATTATTTACATGATATTAAATTGAATATGAAATAATAATACTAAGCTTGCTGGAAAAGCTGTTATTTTCAAACATGCTGCTCCTAAGTCAGGCCTCCTTACCCAGAACTTGTTTACTTGGGTTTTAGCCCAACTAAACAGCACCTTACATACTGAAAGTCACTAGGTGAGACATTCATTCTTTCAGCAGTGAGGAGAGAGAGCACAGGATGCATGTTAGGGAGAAATGGGTTCTTCCCATTAGGTCTGGGTTCTTCCACTTAACAGCTATGTGTTTTTGGTTATACCTGTGACTTCTGGGTCTCAATTCTTACATCTTTTTTTTTTTTTTTAAGTGATTGCACTATACTCCTATGATCCAAAATAAAATAACTTTGCCCTATAACGCTTGTTCCAACTCTAAAAATCATTTTATTGGTTTGAAAGCATTAGTCTGTTTTTACCTCTAATTTTTCAATACTTGAGCACATTGCAGAATCTAGCTTATCTGACACTCTTTTAAAAGTTTATGCCATTTCTAAAGTCCTCCTGGTTAGAAGACTTTCTGGCCACCTTTTGCACACAACTCTTCTAGTCAGCACTTTTCAGAGAAATCCTCCTGCTTTATATTCTTCTATTTTCCTTTCTTACTGTGATCAGGTGTGAAAAGATGATCAGGATTTAAATTTTGATGTATTTCTACTACTATCTGCCAGTTTTATTTCTGAGTTAGGCCATAGAAGTAGGCCTTTTTTGTGTGTTTACTTGTGTGTTTGTTTTGACACTTTCATTCCTAACCTCCTAATATCTAGTATGCCCATTTAATTATCCTCAGGCTTTCCCTCCCTTAATTATCGAGGTACTAAAGATTACATGTCACGTGATCCCAATCTGCCAAAAAGGGGATCTAAACATTCAGATCGCTATACTTTCTCTACCCTTTGGGTTTAGAAACCTTAAGTGGAGAAAGTCAGGAATTGGCCAGATGCTTTGCTTTTAGCCAAATTAAATTTCCAGTAAATACTTCTAACCTTTCCTAGATACACCAATCTTAGAAAAATGCTATTACATACTCAGTGACCGATCAATATGAGCTTTAATCATAGTTAAGAGAAAGGGTAATTAGAGTCAGAAATCGTAAGCCAAAAGTCTCGGTTTAAAGAAGAGACTCAGCGAGCAGAAAAACAGAATGCTCACTTTCTTTATTCTCATTCATTCTAAATCCTTGTCAGAGTACTAGCAATTTGAATTTTGCCTGACGATGGGTGCAAGAGTTGGTTTTATAAAACCTTGAGATGACCACTAATCAAGAGTTGTGACCATTTCTTCTCGGGTTCCTTCCTACCCTTGCCTACCACACGCTCTTTTTATGACAACTGAGAAACCAAATATGGGAGCTTCCTGGAAGGTGACTGAAAGTGATGCCTGCACCCAAGCAGAAGCACAGGGAGCTGAGTAGCACACTGAACTCACAGCACCAGAGATCTATTTCTTTGGCTACTCAAATGATTTAGACTCGGGAATGTGGGTGGTGCTTGGACGTGATCTTGGCAAACTTGACTCCTTCCCATCTCTCTGCCTGCAGTGGGCCCCCCCTAAGGCAGGGAAGAAGACTTCAGCAAAGAAAGAGAGTCCTGAAGACAAAGGTCCATTCTGACATGTCACTTTTGTGAATTTTAAAACCAAAGACTTGGTAGGAGAAAGCATACCTCGGACTTGCTCACTTCTTACCTTCTCATTGTGGCGTGGTATTTTGCTACCGTAACTTCCCTTATTCTTCTCTAAGTTCCCAACTATGACACTAGTCTGTACTGCAAGGCCCAAGTTCCTGCTACTCATCAGCAGGATGCACATTTGGCGGCAGGTTTTCTCATCTTTGTTCTTCATTCTCCAGGGTAACTATGTTGAACATTGCTGATTAGTAAACTTTTTCCAGTGACTCAGACAACTGTAGCTGA
Organism: Rhinolophus ferrumequinum; assembly: GCF_004115265.2. Taxonomy (NCBI): domain Eukaryota; kingdom Metazoa; phylum Chordata; class Mammalia; order Chiroptera; family Rhinolophidae; genus Rhinolophus; species Rhinolophus ferrumequinum. The sequence goes on along the minus strand of NC_046295.1, from coordinate 24,731,399 downwards.
TGTTGTTAAGCTGCCTTATGTAATAAGCATGGCCTTGCAAAGAGAGCAAATGGGTCTCTTCTCCAAAACAGAATGGTGTGGCCACATGGCCTTGACTTAGTGTCAGGTTAAAATCACTAATAAGACAAAGTAGTAAAACTCACATCATGTTTCGCCACACCATCTTAGGGATCTCAACAATAAAAGCAGAGGGCTCTATAAGTCCTACCTTGAATATAAAAGAGACAAGCAGCTACACTATGCAGCATACTAAATGTGACTTATGTGCTGTTCTTAGTCTTAGCATATGAAATAAATTTCCTAAAATAATTTGAATATACGTTATATGCTGAATATAAAGAAATTAACATTTTATTTCCTGTCAGCATAGCTCTATTAAATTTCAAAGCAATCTTTTCTTTCTTGTAAGCACTTACTTGAAAGATGCTACATATGGGTCTATCAGGAAAAAAAAAATGTTTATATTACCTTGATGACACTGCTATTCAAAGTTGAACCTAATCATCTCACTTTAATTTTCTCTTAAGCATATTTTATTTTTGACCTGAACTAATGGAAATGAGCAAATTTGTAATTTTTAAATAAAAAATGCGAAATGTTATGCTATGGTTTTGTATAATTTAAGTTTTTAAAGTTTGTTTAGAAAAATGAGTTGAATTTGAAAAACATTTTCAACATATGTACAGATTAAAACATGATTAACATGACTTCTTAGCTATTTTTCATCAGGTTTTAAGGCAAGACCCCTTTAGAATACAGATTTCAGAGTTTGTACCTTTAAGTTAAGATAGGACTAAATTTAATATTGGATTAACAGGTCATTTGTTGTTTAATGATGTAAAGTTCCAGTAAAAATCATGGCTCATGGAACCTTAAAATACACTTACCACAACATTTTGAAAGGTAGAAATCTTATTTTCCTTCATGGGTACTTAGAAATTATAGTTGAATGAGTTGGAGAATATAAATAGAAGCTTTTCTCCTGACTAGAGGTGTGACCCTCCATCTGGCTAAGTTCCCATTCAGGTAATTACACTAGCCTTTTCAAATTACCCTGAAGTTCTAATTAGACACAATCTTCTTTGCTTCCTGTTGTAAACTGCTGCCTTGGGTCTTGCTCTGAAATGTGTTTCAAATCCATACCCACTCCCCATATTTTTTACTATTCTTGTGACTTTACTAATTAATGCTCACAATTACACCACGTGATCCTGAGGGGGTCATGCAAGTGCAATGTCTCATTGTCAACTTCACCGTTGACATTTCACAATGGCTTCCGCAGTTAAACCAAATGAAGTTGAGATGGAAACAAACATTCCTTGAGAATTGTGGTACATACCATTAATACTATTGCTTATTTTTCCCTGAATAATTCTCTAGCACTTACCAGACCCTCTAGAAGAAGGAGCGTTGAAACTGATGCTGAATCACTTTATAAGTGTGAATGATTATGTTATTCACAGTTCACTATATAAGGGTAATACCTGTAGCAATGAAGTATCTTAATTAGCTTGATAGAATATTTTTAAAATTGCCTCAATAAAGCACCAAAACCAAGAGAGAATTTACTTTGAAAAGTGAGAAGGTGGAACAAAATCATGAAATGTACACATTCTCAAATTTAAAATGATTTCACTGTAATATTTTTTTCATGAGGGCTATTCAGCTATTAGCTATAGTATCCTGGAAGCTTGTATGAAAATTCCTGGAAATGTACAAAAGCAGTATGTATGTAATCCTTTTGTTGAAGCTGTTTTAAAGTAATTATCCAATTTAAAGTAATTATACATATTTATGTATATGTCTTCGATAATTACTTTAAAACAGCCAATATATATAATACATTTCAAAACTATTGAAAAATTTTCATCTTTTCTAATTAAAATTAAAAATTATGCGAATGGTATAATACCCTCTGACAGTCTAAGGAAATATGTTATTCCTCAAATTCTGTGTCAGAAAAGAAAAACTGAGGGAAGCTGTACTAGAATATGCTCTTATTGGAGTTATATCTCTTTGAGATCTTTAGAAATGGTTTGAATTATAGGGTTGAAATAGGTCAGAACAAGAACTTTTTTCTCTAATCTCTATTTTTGGTAACTGGCTAGGGTTTGCATTGTTTTCAACTACTTTTTAATAAATTCCAAGTTTTGGACACTGAACATTTCTATATAACATTACTGACAGAATTAAATAGGCACACCACAGAAGGAGGTAATTTAGCAATTTAAACTCTTTTGCAGGGATAATGAAATGAGTATTTCTGGGGGAGAAAAAAAAAAAAAGTTTGGTGGATTATTTCTTTTCCAGAAATCTCTGGCTTGGAGAAAGACCTAAACTGTTAGAGGTTTTGATTTTTCATTCAAGTATGTGATTATTTTTTTCTCATTTTCTGCTGCGGAAAAACTGATGAGCTATTCCTTAGTCTCTAAAGGTGGTCAGTGTAGGATTGAAACATGACAAGATCAAAGCGGGTCGTATGACGAGAAGACAGTTGTAAATTACAGTTGCAGGTTCTGAGAGGCTGGTGTTGGGTATGACAATGTTATTACCAACTGTACTCTGGTCAAGAAGGTAAGCCCATGGAAAATAAAGGGGCAACATCTTCTGAGCCATGTTATGCTGTCATCAAACATGAGAAGTTTGTTCTACTTTTTTCCTCTGTCCTCAGAGCCCAGGATTCCATAACCAGGACAAGAACTGGATGGTTCCTCTGGTGATCTGGCATACGCTTTGTAAATATTTATATAATAAAATTTAGAGACTAACATTTAACTATGATGTTGACACTCTTGCATGACACTTCCAAAAGTTCCTTCACATGGCATCAAGGCAAGTAATTAATTTTTTTTAATAAGGACGTGATTATAATAAATTAAATGCTTCCAGTGCCTACATCAAGCAGGTTTTAATTCACGATTTTAAAATATCTGGGCAGTTAAGGACCCCACATATCCATGGAGAAGGCACTTACTTGTCTACTTGGAAGGCGGTGTGATGTAGTGGAAAGAAAACACAATTTAGAGTCTCACAGACCTGGATTCACATCCTAGTTCATACAATTAATAGCTCCATAAACTTGGGTAGTTACTTCTCTCGGTAAGTTTTCTCATTTTGCAAACACCTACTTTGCACTGTCTTTTGAGGACTGGACATAATAGAAACTATATAGCAGAGTGCCTGATGTACTGTGGCCATCAAGAATAACACCAATATGGATGTTTTCTCTTAATTAAAATTGAATTATTTTACCTCCTTGCCTGAATCAATGTTATTTAGTAATTCCAGCAACACATTAATACTTCTAAATTATACATCTTAGTGACAGTACCTCCCATGGTATTTTAAAAAAATAGTCTTTCGATTAATATTCCTTTTCAAGTGATATTTGTGCTTCCCCAACTTGCTGCCTCACAGTCCAGCTTTCTTCCTCTGTTCTTAGTATATAATCTTTAATGATGACAATCTAATGGTCTCGCTAGATGATAAGCTTTACAAGGGTTGGAACTATGTCAGTGTTGTTCATACTTAGCATGGTGCATTTAATGAGTACTTGCTGAATGAACATGAACAAAGGCATAAAAAGTTATTACCTGCAGTATATTAGTCTAAGACGTAACTCAATGATATGTATATGAGTTGCATAGGTAGTTTTTGTCTATATATACAAATATATAGATAGATCAAAATTAATTTCCATGACTATAGGAAGGAGTAAATTAACTAAATGGGAAGTAGTGAATTAACTAAATTATTTTGTCTTAATATTATTTCAAAATTTTAAACACACATAAAAGTAGAGAGAATAGCATAATGACCTCTAAGTACCCACCGTCTACCTTCAGGAACCATTATCTTCTAACTGATTTTGTTTTATCTTTTCTTACTTCAAAACATGAAACACAAAACCTCTCTCGAGGGACATTCTCTCAGGCCAGGCTGTCTAGGTATTGTGAGGATTAAACAAGTTAATACATAGCTCCACTCTTAAATTACAAGATACACAAGGGTCCAATCAACTTGAACGTGAATGAACAGATTCAAAGAACTCACGTTCAGATGCCCAAGAAATTAAGTTTATATAAATTGAATTTAAAGATTACAATATAACTCTATTAAAATTATTAGACATAAAATAAGGAACTAAGAAAAGCAGCTTTCGGGAATCAGCCATTCAAAGATACCAAGTAAAACGAAGAAAGGCAAGAAATGGATTTGAAAGAAAAGGGCCCCATGAGTGGAACAGCAGTGATAGTGACTAAGAATTTTCAAGAATGAATGAAAAGCAATAATCCTCATATTTAAGAAACACAGCTAGTTATACAGAATAAGTAAAATTTAATCCACACTCAGACCTATTTTATTAATATTTCTGAACACAAATGACAAAGAGGAAATTCTAAATGCAATGAGAGTAAAAAGATAATTCCCAAAGAAATGTAAATTATAGAAACAGATTTCTTAACAATTGAAGCCAAATAAAAATGGAATCATTTCTTTATTGAGTTGAAAGAAAATGATTGTCAGCCTGGAAATGTCCAGCTAAACCATCATTTAAGAGAGAGAGTGAAATAAAGATATTCTTATATAAAGACTGGGAGAAATGCACCTAAACCCTTGCTGAAAGAACTACTCTAGCATTTAATTCAGAAAGATGAAACAAACTCAGCAAGGTATGTCACATAAGAAACAATAGTAATATAACAAATAAAAACCAAAAAAAAAAAAAAGGGTAAACTTGAATAGGCAGTGACTGTATATATATAGTAATTATTATAATATTTATAATGATAATTTGGGGGAATAAAGATAACACTAAAATAATGAAAAAACAATAACCTAGAGGTCAGTAGGGAGGTAACTAGAAGGCAGCTATGCTAGCCTCTATACCACCAATGCTCCGTCAAAAGGGAGGTCATTGGTATTGAAACACTGAAAATACCATTGTGGTGAGAAGAAGTTGTTCGGTAGCTTATGTTCACCCCACCTGACACAATCTCTACTCTTCTCTACCTACCCTCTGCCCTGGAAGCTTGACCTCAATGTGTCACATCATCAAGATCCTGAGGCCTCCCGCTTCTGGTTGGGAGCCCTGGCAGAAGATCACAGGGAAGATAAATATGGAGGTCAAGTGTGTGTGTGTGTGTGTGTGTGTGTGTGTTTGTGTATTCCATGCTCTTGTCCTCTGTGTTCACCTATGACTGACTATATCCTTCAAAAAAGTCACTGCTGGAATCCAGAAAAGAGAGACACAACTCTTCCAGGCTCCAAGCACGTCTCCCTCACTTCTTTGCTTTGAGACTAGAAATAGTGATCTTCCCACTGCTGATTGACCTCGGTTCCTGCACTGTCCAATGTGAATCCCTAACCAGTAAACAGCCCCTCTTGAATCAAACCTCTTCACATTATCTTAATTGGAGAGGGTCACTGTTTTCTTTTTGATCTATGAGTGATATAGAAGGCAGATGCATTGATTAAACTTATACTTTTTAAAGTTAAAAATGAAAAATTTAGGAGTAGTCACAGAAAGAATAGAAGTGAATGATCAACTTGCCAAGAAACGGGAAAATAAAGGAGATTTACAAATAAAACTCAAGCCAATTTTATTTGAGGAAATGCAGGAAAAAAAGAGGGAAAAACATAATAAACCGCAAACACAGTAATATTGTAGAAAATAATTAGGCAAGAATTCTAATGCTGTTTATAGTGGTGTAGCTTATATAAGCCTCATTCTTTACAGATAAAAATTATAAATGTTGAACCCCTCCAAAAAAAATACCCAAAACCAAACCAAAAGAATAAACACAATACAACACAATAAAAATCTCAATTCTTTGAAGGCATTAGAGAACATCCAAAGAAGCCAGAAACTGTAGGAAGTCTAGTTCTTAAAAGAAGGGAAGCTTACTACGTGATCTCCATATTATTTACCTGGTCTTTCCTCTGAGCGTGTTTCCTAGTTTTCATGGGCATGGCAGGCATCTTACTGCATTGGAAAGACCAGGGATTTGGGGCTGCCAGAGAGACTGGAAATAAGTGAAGAGGAAACTAGAAAGGAGAGATTCAAAGAAGGGAGCCCTAACATCTACACACAAGTGCCCTCTGATTGTAGTCTGACTCCTAGGTTTTCTCAAGGCCAAACTTTGAAAAACGGAGTGAAAAGCATTAATTGGGAAGTTTTAAAGGTCTTTGCAGAGATCAGTAGTTGGAGAGACAGTGTTTAAAGTCCCAATAAGCTTAAGGAACATGGCAACTATTCCCAGCATTTTACTCTGATTTCAGAGGGTCATGCACTAGAAGTAAGGGCAAAATTAGAATACACCAGCCATTATAAATCCTCTATAGCAAGTTCTGTAAACTATTCCTATTTTTGTAAATAAAGTTTTATTTGATCATAACTACCCACATCCCTCGTTTTATATATTGTCTATGGCTGCTTTCATGCTACAGCAACAGAAATGAGTACTGGCAGTACCCCCACACCCTCAAAAAGAAGTTTAATTGATTTGATATTTGACCTTTGGTTAAACATTTTGGTACAACAGCTGGGAGATCCACTGGTGCTGTATTTGCCTGCAAGAACATTAACCTTCATTGCAAGAAAATAACATCTTCAAGAGTTAATTTTTCATCCACATTGACATTACACAAAAATCATGAGGCATGCTAAAACAATACGAATTGACTGGAAACCAAGAAAAACAATTAATAAGAGAAACAGATCTTGTTTCTGTTGGATTTAGATATTTTAAGTAGAAGTCAAGTACTTTATTTTTTTAATCATTATTATTTTGCAATATTATAGACTTAGAAAAAGTTGCAAAATAGTCCATCCAACAGTCCATCAAAATTCTCATCCACTCTTCACTCCTCTTTCCTCAATGTTACCATCTCATCTTGTATAATCATAGCATAATTTTCTAAATCAGAAAATTAGCATTGAAGTAATATTATTAACCTCAGAACTTACTAATATGAATTTCACAAACTGTCCCACTAATTTTCTTTTTTCTGATTCAGGATCCAATAAAGGATCCCACATTACATTTACTCTTCATGTCTCCTTAATTTCCTTTAATCAGGGACAGCTTCGCAGTATTTGTCTTTCATGACCTTGATACTTTTGAAGTGTATGGTCAGATATTTTGTAAAATGTTCCTCAATTTGTTTTTGTCTGATGTTTGCTCATGACTGGATTGAGGTTATACATTTTTGGCAAAAATATCACAGAAGTGATGTTGGACCCTTTGCAGTACATTACGTCAGTAGGTTCACGAGGCCTTATTACTGATGATGTTCACTGCTTGATTAAAGGAGTGTCTGCCAGATTTCTCCACTGTATAGTTATTACTTTTCCCTTTGTAATTAATAAGTATCATGTAGCAAATATCCTGATTCTTATCACACTTTCATCTACTAAGTTAAGCAGCAATTTATGATTTTTATCCACAATAATTACTACTGTGTTGTTTGCCAATTGGGGATTTTCTATTCCTTCTGTATTAATTAACTGGAATTTTATTGCATGGAACAGTTATCCATCTCACCATTTATTTATTGATTCAGCTATCTGTATCAGTATGAATTCATAGGTATGTACTTTATGAGTTATAATCCATCACTATCATAACTTATTTTGTTGCTTAGATTATCTCATATTTGTCCATTGGCAATTACTGATATCCTTTTGCAAGAGCCTCAATTTTTTTTGAGCACATCCATACTTTCTGACATATGAGATGTCTCAAGCTCATCTTAATACAGGTAAAGGGGACATATCCAATTAAAAGAAAAAAAGATTGAAAAACAGAACAGAGTTGAAGAGAACTATAGATTATGCACAAATGATTTAACACTTATGTAATTAGAATCCCAGAAGAAGAGAATAGAAAATGCAGCAGAAGCAATATTTCAAACAATAGTGATTGAGAATTTTCCAAAACAGATGACAGAAATCCATCCACAGATTCAAAGAGTAAGGGAAAACTAGGCGGGATAAATAGAAAGAAAAATCACACTTAGTTATATTACAGACTAACTGCTAAAAAGCCAAATAAAACAAGAGAAATATGAAGCATCCAAAGAAAAAAGATATTCTACCTTCAAATTAAAAACAATAATTCTAATGGCCAACTTCACAACAGAAATTATAGAAGCCATAACTCAATGAAATGACATTTTTAAGATGCTAAAAGAAAATGTAAAAACTTCCAACCTATAATTCTATGCCTAGCCAAAAAAAACCCTTTAAATTGAAAGGAAATTAAAATGCTTTCCCACAAATAAAATCTAATAGAATTTATTGCCAGTAGGTACACACAGCAAGGGTAAACAAATTTTTCAGGCTGAAGAGAAATGCCCCAGAATGTAAACAAAACTGCAAGAAGTACCATAACTAAATATATAGGTATTTATATACCATATTTCCACCAAAATAAGACCGGGTCTTATATTAATTTTTGCTCCAAAAAATGCATTAGGGCTTATGTTCAGGGGATGTCATTCTGAAAAATCATACTAAGGCTTGTTTTTTGGTTAGGTCTTATTTTCGGGGAAACACGGTAGTCACGGGATGTGGAGTATCACATAGGGAAGATAGTCGATGGTATTATAACAACTACATAAGATGTCAGAGGGGTATTAGCTTGGGGGAGTAGGTTATCACTTTATGAGGGGTTTAAATGTTTAACTATTCTATTGCTTTGTACACCTGAAACTCAAACAAACACACAAACAATCTGAAGCTAGGGAAAGGGTAGACGTGTTATTAAACTGACTTTCCCAAAAGGGGAGAAAAAAACTGCAGGAAGCAATGATGAGCAACTAAAGTGGTAAATGTGTTGGTAAATGTGAAAACATAAAGGAATATTCAATATTTAAAACAACAATAAAAAATATGTCAAGAGGTGTTTACAACATGTAGAGATGTTATATGTATGACAAAAAAGCACAGATGGTTGTCATAAGATTGTTGTACTGTTTCAGTAACTTTAAAAATTATTAATTCAACTCAAAAGATACTAGAAGGAAGGAAATAATAAATATAATATCAGAAATAATTGACTAGTTATAAGACAATATCAAGGAAATCAAGTCGGTTTGTTGAAAAGTGATTAACATAAATAATGTAATAATAAACCCTTAGTAAGATACATCTTACTACAAGGAATAGAGGAAATACAAAATTATCAGTAACAGAAATGAATAGATACTGTAGATATTAAAAAGGATAATAAGGTATTATTATTAACTGATATATGCCAATAAGTTCGACAATTTAAATGAAATAAACATACTACTACAAAAACACAAATTCCTAAAACAACACAAGTAAAAATTTTTTTAAGGATATAGAATAATGCTATATCTCTTAAAGAAGTTACATCTATAATTAATAACCTCCCCAAAAGAAAATTCCAGCCAAAATGTTTTCATTAATGAATTCTTCTAAATATTTAAGCAACAAATAATATTAATGCTACCCAAATTCTTTCAGAAAACAGAAAAGAAAAGAACACTTCATTTTATGAAGGCTGGACAGTGATGACTGACATGGACATTAATGAAAAAGAAAATTATAGATCACTATTTCTTATGAAACTATATAGAAAAATTTCTCAATAAAATATTAGAAAACTGACCCTAGTAATACATAAAGTGCATAATACATCATGGTCAATTGGGATTTACCTCTTATATAAAAAGTTGATTTAATCTTTAAGAATCAATCATGTAATTTATCACATTAAGCTAATAAAAGGAGAAAACCTTTATATAGAGAAATTTTTATTTCCACAGATGCAGAAAAAAATTTTTTGATAAAATTTAGTAACTGCTCGTAACAAATTTATCAACAAATTAAGAATAGGAGATACTTTCTTTAGTCTCATAAAGGATTTTTATTTGAAAAAGTCCAAAAGGCTGGATGGCTCAGTTGGTTTGAGCGTGACCTCTGAACAGCAGGGTCACCGGTTCGATTCCCACATGGGCCAGTGTGCTGCACTCTCCACAACTAGATTGAAGACAACCAGCTGCTGCTAAGCTTCTGGAGGGACAGCTGGATGGCTCAGTTGGTTAGAGCACAAGCTATCAACCACAAGGTTGCCAGTTCAATTCCCGCATGGGATGGTGGGCTGTGCCCCCTGCAACAAAAGATTGAAAACAGCAACTGGACTTGGAGCTGAGCTGCGCCCTCCACAACTAAATTGAAGGACAATGACTTGGAGCTGATGGGCCCTGGAGAAACACAGTTCCCCAATATTCTCCAATTAAAAAAAAAAAAAAAGTCTAGTTAACATCATACTTAATAGTGAAATATTGAATGTTTTCACCCTAAAATCAGGATCAAGGTAAAGATTTCCACCTTTTACTACTTTTATTCAACATTGCAATAGAGGTCTTAGTATAATACGGCATGAAAAAAGGACATAAAGAATGGAAAGGAAGATATAAACCTATGTTTTTAACTTTTAATGGAAAATACAAAGCAACCTATGAATTATCAGAATAAATGAACTTAGAAATGTTGCTAGATACAATGTTATTATAATAAATTGTATTTATATTGCTAGTAACAAAAATTAAATAAGCCCATTTATAATAGCATTAAACATTTATATGCTTAGGAATAAGTTGAAAAATCTATTTAAATTAAAAAAAATAAACTTCTTCAATAAAAAAAAATAACTAGAAAAAATAATAAAAGACCTAAAGAAATGGAGTAATATGCCATGTTCATATTGGTAGAGTCAATATTATTAAGACGTCAATGCCCCCCAAACTGAATTATAGATTTAATACAATCAAATCAGAATGTTTGTGGGTTTGAGTGTGTATATAAATTGATGAGTTTATTCTAAAATTTATATGGAAATGCAGAGAACTTAGAATGATGGCCAAGACAATCTTAGCATAAAAATGTGAAGTTTTTGATCTTATGTTACACTATTACAAGATTTACTACAAAATTTACTATATTAATATGACAAAATAGTAGTGTAACAAAGTGGACAAATATTTCAATGGAACAGAATAGAGAGCTCAGAAACAGGCCGACATTTAAATGGCACCTTGATTTATGGAAAAGGCACTAATTGAATTTATTGAGGAAAGATTGGTCTTACCATGATGTGATGCTGAAGTGTAGAAACCCATATGGAAAAAAATAAATCTTAACTCCTTCACATTATTCACAAAAGTCAATTCAAAGTAAACCATAGACGTAAATGTAAAAACAATATCTATAAAAGTTCTGGGAGAAAACATAGGAAAGCACTTTAATAAGCTTGGTTAACCAAATATTTTTTAAACTGCCACACCAAAAAGCACTAATCATAAAAATAAAAAAATGATAAATTAGTTTTTATAAATATTAAAATATAAATATTGTATCATCAAAAGACTCCATTGAGAAAGTGAAAAGGCAAACCAGACTAGTATTAGCTAAGGACTAGTCTCCAGAATGTATGACTTCTATAAATCAATTTTTAAAAAGGCAGACAACTAAATTCTTAAAAGGAAGAGACTTGAACAGGCACTTTACAAAAGAGAATATCCAAATGGCCAAGAAGCATACAAAGTTGTCCGCTACCTCATTACTCCTCAGAGAGGGGCAAAAGAAAATCACAATGAGATAACACTACTATTCACCAGACTAGCTAAACTGCGAAAGCACTGGTAAGACGTGAATCAACTAGAGCTCTCCTATATCACTTTTGAAAGTGTAAACTGGTACCAACACTTTGGAAAATTGGAAGTTCCCAGTATATGTTGTTACACACTTTGCATATGTCTCAGCAACTCTAGTCTTAGGTATATTCCCAACAGAAATAAGATATAAGAAATGTCAACCAAAAGTCATGAAGTTGAATGTCTATAGCAGTTTGACTCAAAATGGTTCTAAACTGGAAACAGCCTAAATTCCCATCAAAAGAAGAATGGATACATTGTGATATAGTCATACACTGAAATACAATAAAGCAAAACAAACAAACAAACAAACAAACAAACAAACAAACAAACACTACTAGCACATGTCACAGCATGGATAAATCTGAGAGTCATTATATTGAACAAAAGGAACCAGGCACAACAAAGTATCTGTTGTATGATTCTATTTATATGAAGTCAAGAGCAGACCAAACTGATGATCATAGAAATCAGATGAGTGGTTAGCACTAGAGGGAAGTATAGGCTTAGATAAGGCAAGAGGGAGTCTTCTAGGGTTCTGAAAATGTCCCAGATCTTCTGAGGAACTACATCTCATAGGAGACATATTTAGAAAGCATCAAACTCTGCACTTAAAATTATATGCATGCTATATCCCAAATGAAAAGAATCAAGATAATCACAATAAATGTACATGGGCAAATTCATCAGCAAAAATATGAGTCATTGGTATATGAACCAAAAGGAAACTATCTTATTATATATAAATTGTCCATATTGAAGAAAAATAAACAGGCTATTTCTAGTTCACACCATATAAACATATGTCTAGTTAGGTAAAACACCATATTTCATGTAACGTAAGTCCGATAAGAATGGGAATTGAGGAAAGGAAGGGGCAGATGGGATGGAAGCGGTTGCGTTTATGAATTGAAGGCCATCATGAGGTAAAAGGGTGCATTACAAAGATACTAGGATAGGACAGTGGCATGTTGGGATGATGATTTTCAGAGGTAGAACAATTTCAGATAAGGACAATGGCCTGAATATGATCATGGAAGTAGGTTTTCTGAATTGGAAAAAAAGCCCACGAGAAATGAGAAAGCAAGAAATTGTGCCACGATATAGTATTGACTAGGTCATCAGCATGGATATTTAGTTGATTCTAATAAAGTCAGGAGCTTAAGTATTGTTCAGGTGTCAAAATCTTCAATAAATCAGGCTAAGGGGACAATACCTTGAACAATTAAATAAACTGAGATGCCATTGCTTGATGAAAGGAACAGAAGACAGAAATGGAGGAAAGGTTTGGAGGGTAAGACTATCAGCCCAGTGTTAGATACGCTGAGTTTGAATTTGCTATGTGGTAGCAAAACAGATCTTTCCAGTAGGCAGCTGGTCTTGTAGATTGGAAAATTGAAAGAATAAACTGGACATTACTAATTTATAGAAAATAATTTAATTTAGGAAACTAGAATGAAAAAAACCAAGTAGATTGTACAGACTATTTAAATTTTGTCAGAAAATGTATGTATCACTAATTGTACTTTTATAATACCTGAAATGGTTGCTTATAATTTTATGTAGGCTTGTTATTTATATATAATATTTTACACACATGCACACACACACACACAAACAGTTTTGTTAAACTGTTTTTTATTTCCAGACCATGTTTTATAATTGATTTAGTTTCTTCAGTGGTCAATAGAGGTCTATGGACATAATAGATAATACAGAGGGTGCCAAAATAATGTATACATATTTTAAGAAAGAAAAAACTATTAAAATTATAATATTCAATATATACCTATAACAAAAGATGAATACAAGTCACATGTGACTTCTGCAATTACAAGAGGTGCTCAAAGTGGTTACCATCAGGGTCCAGACACTTCTGATTACTGAGAACTACTGCTTGAGCAACATTGACCAAAGTGTCCACTTGTATACATTTTTTTGGCACGACCCTCCATATATTCCGTATTTCCCTTTCATTTACTACACATGCAAATATTCGATCTATTTTTTGAATCATGCTTTTGAGGTTTTCTTAATGTAGCTAACACAGTTGGCTATGCTACATTTTGGTGATATTTAAGTATTTCTTCTCTCTTCATTCATTTAAGGAAATAGACTCTGATGCAGTTAACATTTAATTGTCTCCTAGAAATATGTCTTTTCATTTCTTGCTAGGGTAATTTAAGTATATTCTGTTAGTGACTGATTACATACTGGTAGAAGAACAAGGTTAAGAAGTCAGGCAGTGTTAATAATAAAGAAGTACAACATATTGATTAGGTTTCTGTTTAGAAATATATTCTCAAACTAATTGCTTCTTTATGTAAGAGACTGAGCCCTGATCACTGACTGAGTAAATAAGAACAAGTTCGAATTTCTACATGCATGATGGGATTAATATAATCAATTTCGACATGTATCCTAACGCCATGTACATAGAAAGAGTGATGGACTTAAAATCAGAAAAATCTGCTTTTAAGTTTTAGTACTTCTTAGTTATATGGTTTTTGGTAAATCCCTACTTCTCTGACCTTAAGTTTTGTTTTTTCTTTCTCTCTCTTTTTTTTTAACCTGGAAAATGGAGATAATGAAGTAAAAAGATATTAAACTATGTTGTTTATGAAGGCTTTCTCCAAGAGTGTAAATATAATTAGAACTGTATCTTCATTCAGTGTAATCACAGTTGTGTGAAAAGCTCTACTAAAGTACCGATACAATTTAAGGAAGATCTTAATTCCTTTCACGGGTGCTACAAACTTGACACACACAGGTTAATTCACTCAATATTTCTGTTGATTTATTTTAAGCAAACCAAGAGAAAAATTAATTAAATGTGAAAAATCATGTGGTCAAATAATAATACAAGAAAAGTATGATTCATCGTGTTCTTTGAATTTGTGGTGATTAGCTTGCATTTGGTCTTTAGTCACCAAATCCCTCACAAGTCTCAGAGACTTTCACAAATTTCAATGAAAACCCGAAAACCCTTAATAAGAAAATTCAGGTGTAAGAAAAATTTCCTCAAGAAGAGGAAGAGAGATAGGTCAGTAAACCTCTCCTCTGATTAGTGCTCAAAATAAGGGCAGTGCCATCCATTAATGGACACTCAGTGAATGCTGCTAGTGACACAGGTAATTTTTGGCACGGCTGCCCTGTTCTCACAAAATACTGCTCTTCCATCTGTCCTAATTATTAGTCCTATTCATTCTCCACTGTTTGGCCAAGACTTGGTCTGTTCTTAATTTGGGGTCTGCTGCATGCAAGTGCTTAGCATTGCTAATTTTGGAACGAATTACTTGATGTGGAACCTTTCAGAGAAACTAAATACCAAATCCTGAATTTCTAGGCCAGTTGTCTGAAGTTTGCTACATTATATTTTTCAAAACCAACATGTCCTTACAGGCACGTTGGGATATTAGAATCTGTGTCAGAAGAACAGATGCACAGCTATGTTTCACACAATTTCACCAGCAGTGGGTATATATAAAAATGATCATCTTTAACATGAAATTAAGTCTTAGCAAAAGAATGCTCAAATATGATTAAAACTGAAATTCAAGCAACTCAGGCTTCTGAGGATGAGTTTGCAATGGAAAAATCTGTGATTTTATTAGAGTTTTTGTCTTCCTGTTTGGATAATGGGAAGCATGTCTGTTTTTTTTTCCCCTGCTTGATATACTCCGGATATAGTACATGTTCTGTGTTCCGGAAGTGGGTTTGGGCAGGGTGGAAGGAACCCAGCTTTCAGCCTTTTGACTGTGTAGATTTAATTAGGCTATACATTATACAGAAGTTGCAGCAGTACAAATAGTTCATTTGCTTGCTTTTAACTACAGAATGTTGTTGGTCCAACCACAGGAAGAAAAAAAATACCCCTTTCCACTTAAAACTCAATGTTACTCATTAAATTGGAAAAAAGGTGCAGATTCCTATAGATTAGCCATCGGATAAAAAGATTATTCAGGTGAAACATCCCTCTGATAGACTGTAAGAAGCATCTACATTATAGTTTATAACTAATAGTTTCCAGGTTACTAAAAGATTTATGAGTTGAGACTTCAGACTCCAGAAATTTCACCTTGTGTATCCAGTTTATTGTAAGGACCATTTACTTTTTAGGCTGCAGTAGAAGTGTGGATAGGAAAGGTGTGAAATGTTAGAAAGGCAGGAACTGGGCAGAAACTCAAAGGGCCAGGATGCTATTCTCAGTTCTGCTAACCAATCATGTGAGCAGAGACCACAGATAAACTTCTGAAATTTAATTTCTTACTTATAGAATTCCAGCAGTAGTGGGAGCTCTGCCAGTGACCAGCTGTGGGGCTTTGGACAAGTCACTTGACTTTCTTGAGCTTATACTCACATTTACAAAATGGAAATTTTAAAAACCCGCCTTCTAGAATTGTGGGAGGATTAAATGAGAAACTATAAAGGATCTCTCAGAAAAACCTGAAACAGCATAGCTACTATTATGAAGGAAATTAACCATAAGGATAAATAGTGCAATTAAGTTTTATTTTAATGAGGTTCATGTATTTATAGGTATTTCATATTTGTATTAAAGTGTTTTCAGATCACAGAAGCATTTACATTAAAATGCTACTTCAATATGTGTCTGTCTAATTTAATTATATCTACTGTATCAGACTTTTCTTTCTCAAAATGAAGTTGTGAGAGTGAGCTTGGCTGAAAAAATAGAAAACATTAAGACTATGTGATTATGCCATAATCACAGAGGTTTTTGCACTTTTTTTTTTCTAGCACAGTTCTAGGTATAGCACAGAACCAGGGAATTTGTTACAAGCAGGATTTAATTAAATGATTCACGGAGCATATGCAGACCATTTTCTTCCCTTTTCTCATTGTAAATCCAGTATTAGAAAGAACATGCTCTTCGGGGGATAAACTAAAAATGTGGCTGTTCTTGTTTTTAAATTAAATGTGGATGACATCTTTGCACATTAGTCAGTGGAAGAGATAATTTTGGATTTTCTCCCTTACCCCTCCCATTTCTTGGCCGTAAGCATTTTATTTTCTAGGTAGTTCATTTTTTTTTTCCTTTTTCTTTTATCAGATGTGTTTTGGCACATGAAAGGAAAGGATGCAGATAGAAAAGCATTTAATTTTCCTGAAGCTGAGAAGCTACATGTCTTTAGGGTAATTCAATTATGATTTTGTGACTCTTTCAATATGGATTATCCAACTTGATGCCTTTAGAGCCAGCAGTAGAGCCTTTGAAAGCCATAGCTAACATTTCACTGTTTTCTCACCCAGAGACCTACCTATCTCAAAAGAGAAAAATATGCTTTTCAACATCAACTGTTGAATAGCATCTTTATATGTTATATCTGCAAAGCAAAACATACACTTTGTGAAAAGGACAAAACATGCACAGTGTGAAAAGAAATCATGTAGCTTACATAGGCACATGTTTTTACATATTTGTTTCTAAATGTACAAACAGGATCTGCTCTACAAAATGCTCCAGAATAGTATTTGTTTCAAATTTATGTAATCAGCCATGTTGCAAGATGGTATTCAAAAAGAAATTTAAAGATGTGTTATCCTTGTCTCATATCTAACATTCTCCCTCTTTCCCTGTGGACCAATAAATAACAGAGATGAAAAAATACTTAATGTCAACATTACAGTAAAATATAGAAGTGTTTTTATGTTTAAAAAGCACAATCATAACTAAAAGATAAGCTCCAACCAGGAGAGAACCTTCTGTGTAAGAGTTGAGCTTAGTTGAATTTCAGGGGTTTCTGGCTGTTTTGTAGATCTTAAAATTTATGAGCCAATTTCCAGATGTTATGCTATCAAACTATAAGTTGAGTTCAGTTCATTAAAATTTAGCTATTGATCAGGACCCTCGATAGAATTCACAACATTGTCTCTCTCATATATTCATTTAAACGGTCCTTCGGCAGGCTGGGTCTTGCACTTGCAGTAATAATGGCAGGCATCACCTTTCAGTACATGATTATCTGAATCCTGAACCAGTGCTTGCAAACCAAGACGTGTATGTTTCTGGAAAACCAGGCCTTGCCAAGAGAGTGGCTGGTATAGCCTCCCACCAACATTCAAAACCAAGGAACTTTTAATTATGAAATAAAGCTGGAAAAAAGAGAGGAAAGAGAAGGGAAAAAGTAAAGAAAGGGAAAGGGAAAAGGAAAGGAAAGGAAAAGAGAAGAGAAGGGAAAGAAATGAAACAGGAAAGGAAATGAAAGGAAAGGAAAGGAAAGGAAGGGAAAAAAAGGAAAAGAAAAAAGAAATGAAACTACCCTGAAAACGAGATAATTACTGTAATCAAATTCTATTGGTTTATTTCAAAGGATTCTAGCAATGCATACTCTAAACATAAATGTGTCTCTTAAATATGATTTAGAGTTTTCCAAAGATAGAGATTATTCCAAAATAATAAATACCTTCAGACTGGCTGAGGAAAACTGAATCATCTTTTATTAGGAAACTTTATTTTTTCCTGGGTTACTAAAGTTGTTACATAAGGTCTCAGTTAGCACATTGGCTGGCCCTAATCTCAAAGAGATAAGATCAAACACCCACCTTAGAGAGTAAGATAGATGGTATGTATTGATAGAACAAATTATTCCCCAGTGAATTTATAGCTATAGTGGGAATATACTGCCTTATGACCTGTGCTGACCAATGTTTTTGGCAGACTTAACCGTGGTTTAAATAGGCTTCTTACTCAAGTTTTGGAAAAGCCCTCTAGCCACTATGACTACTGAAGAAATTGCAAAGATTTCTTCAAATCAGAGGCCACAGCAATAGGGAAGATCTTTCAGAGACTGATAAAATAAGAAGGGAAGAGACTTGTTGACAGAAATAAATATATTAAACACCCTAATACCTTTTAAATCAATTTCAGTGATTTATGAGAATTTAGTTCTGTTCTTGTCTGCTTTATGACCACAACCTTTTCCACAAATCTTATTAGAAAATACTGTAAGTTTTTAGAAGGTAGGGAATTTTTTCATGCTGGATTAGCTTATAAAAATTGTTATGAGTTAAATTCGTGAGGGAATATACATTTTATTTACTCTTCATAAACTTGTATTTGGGAAGAGAATAAAGCAAGTTTTAATTGGATTGCAGAAAGAGAAAGCAGATAATAAGTAAATAAGTACTTTAAATGAGAGGTTGGCAAAATATAGGCACAACCCATTATGTACAATTTTTAAGGTGAACATAGTATTAATATTTTTAAATGGTTGTAAAAGAGAGAAAATATAAAGCCTGTCCTTTATAGACAAATTTTTTTCAACACTTGTTCTAAATAAAATGATATCCAGTTGTATTTTTAAATTATTTCTCATTTATATGATCTAATTGTAAATATATGAATCACAAAACTGAAAAACAAAAAAGAAACTCAGGATAATTTTTCAAATGTTAACAATAAAATCTTACCAGTATACATACTGTATATTTCTATCTGTGTGAAGTTCAAAAACTGGCAAAACTAAGATATGATGATAGAAATTAGATTACTAGTGACCGTTGGATGGTATTGACAAGCAAGCTGTATGAGTAAACTTCTTGAGGTGATAGAAATGTTCTATATCTTGGTTGGAATAGTGGTTACAAAGGATATATACAGACTAAAAATTACACTGAACCCTCCAGTTGAAATGTAAAATTTACTGAATATGTTATAGCTCAATAAAAAATAAATCAATCAATAAAACACACATACATTCATATTATTTACGCACCTGAACATTTTGTTGCATAACATATAGGCCTTCAATGAAAGAACTACTAAAGAAAATGCTTCAGGAAGAAGACAACAAAATCTAAAATGAAGAAATTAAAGAATCAATATAAAACCAAAAGATAGATACATAGGGGGATAGATATAAATTAGCATTTACTATAAAAGAAAAAAGTAATTGTAATAAAAATGATTAATTTAGAAGTGTTCAAAAAAACAAGCTGAAATACCATAGAGTTCATATAAAAATTTATTGAGTTATGTATTTTATATTTTTATATTTCACTGCATATACTACATTCAACTTTTAAAATGCTTCTGGAGTAACAAAGCTACTGTTCCACCATCATTAGCCCGAATATAAGTGTCATCATTATTTTAATGGCCTACTACTCACCCCATTGGTGAGGGATAAATTCCCACCCTAGGGTCATGGAGATGGCTGAACACATAACACCTGACATTGGACACATGAAATCAGCAGCAATTTATTAGTCACATATACCCAAAGCCCAGGGAAGTAGGATACCACACATCATGCAGGACCACATAGGGCTTGCGCTCTGGAGGAGAGTAAACAAGGAAGGGTGAAGGGAGGAAGACTTTGTAGCATCACATGATTAGGGTATCCCCTGGTTACCACTGGAGGATGTGATTGACTTGTTTGAATAATTCTGTGGGCTGGCAGATACTAAAATTCAGTTATCAGGCAAAGCAGGAATTGTGCCTGGTCTTCTTGATAAAAAGGGTTCCTTGGCTAGGGGACCTCAGCTATGGGAGCAGACTGGAGAAGGGACTCGCCCTTAGGCTATTCAAGGTGCTCCTGGTTTCTCTCAGATGTTGAGGCAGCACATAACATTGGACCTTAACTTTTAGCCTTATAGCACAATCACCGTCTTGCCTAAGAACTCAACTAAAGCATGAAGGTGATAATATCCAAGTTTCAGCAGTTTTTGGGTAGTTATGAGAGGACTATATAACTCCATAATACGTATAACTCTTATTTATAGTAGGTCTGAATAAAATTTGAATGAAAGGAAACAGAAATTGAAAGGCATTGTCATGCTGAGTGGTAGCTATATTGTTGATAATAGGACAGTTAGAGAAAATGATATAGTCTCTAAGAATTGATGTTTGTTCTTCAAGGAGTGTGTGTGTGTGTGTGTGTGTGTGTGTGTGTGTGTGTGTGTACATTCAATGGGTTATCTACTTCCATACCAGTGGGAAGGCCTCATGAGAACTATACACGAAAGCTCTAAATGGATTCTCCTACTGTAGAACCTGGAGGCTTATTATCAACTACGCATGCTTAAAGAGCATTTTGAAGAAGGGAGAAGGAAGAATCCTGGAGCAAAATTAAATTCTGTAGGTGGAGATGTCTAAAAAAGTGAGTAGAAAATCACATGGCGGAGGTCTAAAGAATGATATGCTCAAGGAGGGGAAGAGGTTGATCAGTGGATGAGAAAGGAAGTTTAGAAATTATATGTTCTAAAAGCATACTTACAGCAAAGGGACACAATCCTATGTATTAATATCCTACCTCTGTTTCTCCCCTATTTCCAGCATGCACTCGTTTCTTAAAAGTTGATCAGTGTAGAGAAAAAAAATTCTCTTAAATATTAGAAAATGAGATAGAAGCAGAACTTTATGATGTTCTTAATATACTCTTCTGGAAAGTATTTAGCATTTCTGATAGATTTTAAGTTTTTTTCTGGGAAGTTAGACTTTACTCACCCAGTTAACCATCAGTCTTTTAATGTGCCAAATGACTTTTAACTTGATATTTCTTTCTTACACCTAGCTAACCATATTTTCTGTCCACTTTTAGTTTCCTATAAAATCCACCCAAAGAGAAATCTTCTCCCTTGCAGGCAAGTTTGAAATCAAACTCTGACATGTGCTCACAATCGATGGGTCTGAAAAGTTGCATTAAGAACAGAAAAGTTATCTATTTTTCACTATAAAGAACATATATGGTAGAATTTATTTCATGACTGCAGCCACTTTCCTATAGTCAAATAGAACTTCTAAATAGAAATGTAGCAGACAGCACTGGCGAAGCAGGAGGGGATAAATTGTTAAGCCTACAACTGCTGAAGACTATGTTTTAACTTGGGTAATTGGTCCTTGCAGATAGGTGTAATAGCATTTAAAATCTCAACCTGTCCTTTTGTAGGAGCTATATCTCCTTGCTGACTGAAAGCTTCATAAATTCCTCAGAAAAGAAGACAAGCAAATGAAGGATTCAAGAAGCCTCTTGTAGACAATTCATAGTCCCCTCAAACGGTTTCTTTAGGTGTACCAAATGGAGTTCCTCAGCCACAGTGGTTTTCGACTGGAAGTAACTAAGAAACTCTCCACTACCCCGACCCCAGAAGCGATATTTGGCAATGTCCAGAGACATTGTTGATTGTCAACTGTCAAGACTAGGGAAGATGCTACTAAATATCCTACAGTGCACAGGACAGTCCCCGACAGCAAAGTATTATCCAACACCCCAGTGTTAACAGTGCCAAGGCTGAGAACCCCTGCGCTAAACAAATCGATGTTAATGCTTAATGACGACAGGATCAAAGCTGGTTTGGGTGTGAAGTGGGTGAGAGTGGCCAGGAGAAGTAAATGGCGAAAGAACGAACTAACTGGTAGTTCCGAGAACTTTACCAAGAAAAGTGTTATGGAAATGATGTTATCCAAACAGACTGGACGTTAAAAAAATAATACAAAGTTGAATGGTAAAGACTCTCCTATTTTAAGGGTTAACAGGCTTCAAAGGATTAATTTGAATAGGAATGAGGGAGTGAGTATAATTATTGTTGAAGGGGAGGGAGGGAGGTGGGGGAAGGGGGAGGGGAGGGGGAGAGGGAGAGGGAGAGGGAGAGGGAGAGGGAGAGGGAGAGGGAGAGGGAGAGGGAGAGGGAGAGGGAGAGGGAGAGGGAGAGGGAGAGGGAGAGAGAGAGAGAGAGAGAAGAGAGTGAAACTCAGCAATTAATAATACCCAGCAGAAAGGAGTTAGCTAGTTTGATTCAGCTGCTGTTGCCTGGGAAAAAATGCTTTCCTCTCAGGGAGGAAACCAACGACCAAGTTCAGGATAGTGTCAAGTTAAGGTTGTATTCCAATTGAGGGGCTATGAGTGGGAGCCAGGGAATCAGAGTTTTGGGGAAGTTGGGGTCAGGGGTGCCAAGATAATCAGCGGAGTGCAAATGTACTGAAAGTAAAGCCAGGATAAGCAGAAAGTCACGTGGAACACAGCACAGGGACTGAGTGGTAAATTTGGCAGCTGGTTTGAGAATCCCTGGAGAAATGCTCTGCAGATAAGTCTGTGGGCACAGCCACATTATAAAGCTAGTGCCCAGGGCCCTCAATCGCACTTCTCTGGCTCATCAGACCCAGTCTAATTTTATCCCAGTAAAAACTAAAGGATCTCATTTGACATTTCCTTGGACATCCTTGTGTAATGTGTAATGAACCCAGACAGGAACAAACCTTGCTAAGGCTCAATACTCAATGAAGGTAACTACCTGCTCTATTCATTTTTGTATCTCAGAATCTTGTCCAAAGATGGATCCAAATAGTGAAGACATTTTGCTAAAATAATATCTTGGGAGTTATTTCACTCAGATAGTTACTAAGGCAAAAAGAGGACTGATTGAAAATGACTGAACATAGGATTTTACTCTTTAATGATTTTTACTCGCAGAATCATCTGGGTTACCCTTGCAACAAAAAGGAAAAGAGCCCAAGAAGGTTTAGTAAAATAATTTTGCCAGTAGTAAAGAGGAAAAGTAAACAAGATTATGGAAATTGTAAGTGTTATAGACCTTGACAAATAAATAATAATAATAATAATGAATTAAACCAGTGAAAGGGGCATTGTGTCATGCATATTATAGCCCTTTCCTTTATTTCCTCCAATCTTCACAACCTGCAAAGTCAGTGATGCTTTCTTTTACATATGAGAAAACTGACCTATAAATCACGTAGGTGGGCACAAGAGCAGTAAAATACCTGAGAACAGTATTTCATGTACAGTGGTGTTCTGCTTGCTTGTTTTTGGTCAACAAAACAACTACAGGTAGAGTTTAGGTTTTACAAAGGATGTCTTTCACTGGTATAGTGAGAAAAATAAACTTCCACTTTAGTACAGAAGGACACACTCACTAAATAGTCACCTACTGAGCACAGACAGTGCACACATTTCCTGACCTCAGGATGAGAGATGGACTGATTCTATTCACATAGGTGTGGGAAAAGAAGGGTGCCAGGGGAGATCCTTACACAATGTCCATGGGCAAAAAGCAGATCTATACAGATTTTCATTAAGCTAAAGAGGTAAGAAAAAAACAAAAACTATAGCAAATGGGAAATTTGAACCACACATGCAAAAGAAACCTCTGAAGACATATAGTGTCTACAGGAATCAGGACATAGAAAAAAAAAATCCATCAGCCTAAGCTACATTATATGAGGTAGAAAACAATCGCCAAATATTAGTGGCTTGCAGCAAATAAGTGCAGTTCTTGTTCACACTACAGATCAGTTTAAAGGCTCTGCTTATTTTTGTGTCTTAGTGACCCAGTCTGATAAAACTTTTCTCTTTCTGTTTCCTTTGCTGAAAATTGGAAACCGGAGTATGGAAAACTAAACACTGACTCAAAGCTTTAACCCAGAAGTGACATGTATCACTTTCACTCAAATTGCAGTTGTTAAAGCACGTTGCAGAGCCAAGCCTGAGATCAATTGAGTGGAGAACAATCCTACTTTGCGCTCAAAATGAAAGAACTGATATTTGTTAAAAAATGTCTCTACTTATCACAATCAACCCTTCTGGTCACAAATATATGATTGACTTTTCTTCCTACCAGAAAATAATATGTACCCCCTTCGTAAGTCCTGTTCAATCACTACATTATACTTGTCTCCTCCCCAAGACCTATCCAATCACTACATCAGGCTAAAATTCTATATGTAGCTGCTCTTGGTCTGGAAAACTATGAACCAAAATGTCAAGTTACCTGTCCCCATAATTCTGATATGAAACTGCAGAAAGGATTAGGTAATCCAAATAAACACACCAATTTACAAAGAAAAGAGAGGTTCTGTAGTCCCTGGTCCAGAGCAATTCTGAAATTCCACTAGGTTGTTATTGCAAGGATATTCTACTCTGGAGGGTAGGGTACCTTTATTAGCACTTGATTCCATTCCATTCCCTAAAATAATTCCCAATTCTTTGACTCTCCAGACCCTTAGTGATGTCCTTCCTTTTGTGTTATACTTGGCCACACGTGAAGAGATTTTGAAAGTCCTTTCTTTGAGGAGACTAATAAGCTTTCTCAGACTGCTTTCCGGATATAGAATTTTGGGGGACCAAAGGATCTTATTTACAATTGCCACAAATAATTAAAAAAATAGGAATCGCTAAGCAATAAATGTACAAGATTAATCTACCTATCTATTTATCTGGACATACCGATAGAGATATCTATCGCTATAGAGATAAATTGGGCACATTTCTTGTATCTATCTATAGATAGAGATATAGAGAAATATAGATTTCTGACCTTTATAGATACATATATATATATGTATATATGTGTATATATATATATATACACATATATATGTATATGAATGAATGATACATAGAGATATGGATATATAGAGATATATGATAGCTATACAAAGAATGTATGACTTTAGAGAAAGATCGAAATAAATAAAAGTGTCCATGGCCCCCTTTTAAATTTAGATTTTTGCATGTAATTACTGAATACTGCAAATATATCAATTATATACATTATTTTCTATGAATACAAAAATGTTTACCTTGATCTATTATGGAACTGAAAAACTTAGTGTAATGTTGGGATGGAAGACATGAACATAAGACTAAGACTATCCATGGACTATTTGCAAACAAAATGACATTGAAAAGGGAAATCCAGATATCAATATATATATATATAAATGTGTATATATATATATATAAATCCAGATATCAATGATATATATATATATATATATATATATATATATATATAACATTATGTTGTATTACCCCAGAATCAATAATTAGATATAAATAATAGAATAAATAACCCAGGAGACGAATGATGTATGAGGTGTGGCAACTAAGATCGCAGACTTGTTGCATCGAGGTTGGTAATCTTTTTTGAATCAGAGAGATTATTCATTATGAATTTGTACCAACTGGACAATTAACCAAGCTTACTATTTGGAAGTGCTGAAAAGGCTGCGTGAAAAAGTTAGACGACTTGAATTTCTGCCAACAATTCATGGTTCTTGCATCATGACAATGCACCAGCTCACACGGCACTGTCTGTGAGGGAGTTTTTAGCCAGTAAACAAATAACTGTATTGGAACACCCTCCCTACTCACCTGATCTGGCGCCCAATGACTTGTTTCTTTACCCAAAGATAAAGGAAATATTGAAAGGAAGACATTTTGATGACAAGCAGGGCATCAAAGGTAATACAATGACAGCTCTGATAGCCATTCCAGAAAAAGTTCCAAAATTGCTGTGAAGGGTGAACCAGGCATTGGTGTCAGTGCATAGCTTCCCGAGGAGAGTACTTGGAAGATAACTAGTGATATTCAGCAATGAGGTATGTAGCACTTTTTCTAGGATGAGTTAGTGAACTTAATTGTCTGACCTTGTGTATATCAAAATTTTAATTTGTATTAAAATTGGGTTTTTTTGTTTAATTAAGTAGAAAATTATTAACTATTCCAGCAATGTTATTGTGAATGATATCTACTCACTCAGGAAAAAACAAAAAACAAACAAAAAAACAGAACAACTTAGACTCCCTGCTGTACTACACAGGCAAAGATAACTATTCACAGATTAAAGAGATGAAAGAAATTAAAATCATAGAACTATTAGAGAAAATATAAGTAGCCATGTTTGAAATATTAAGAGTCCCAATTGGTGGTTAAGTCTTTCGCACTACCAGCTTCAGCCCCTTGTCATGTATGAGAAGCCAAAACAGAACAAAACCTGCTTGGGTACCTCAGGACTACTGGACATCTGGAAGCTACCAAGACCCGTGCCTGCGTCCACATGAGTGTGCCAACCTCTGAGAATGTGGGTGCCTCTGACAGTGTGTGGGCACAGAAATGGGCCCAGTTTGGAGGTAATAAAATGTGACCACTGTGGGGACCCACAACACGTGGTAAGGATATCCCCTTCTCCCAGGAGTCGTGTGGACACCCAGCCTCGCCCTCATCTCCTGCGTCCCCTACACACTCAGATCTGTGCTGATGCCTTTGAAGTACTTATCTTGAGTTATCAACATAATGTGTATAGTGCCCATCTTCCAGAACTACCTTATTTTTCAGGAGTTAAAAATAAGCCTGTTTTAATGAAAGTTAATACAAATGATTGTGAGTTGCCAAATTCCTGATCCTGCAAGAAGTGTAGCGCTTGATGAGTGTCAGTCTGTAGAGAGAGATGCGGTGTCATGGCCATCTGCCCACTGTACCCTGTTGAGATGTGAACTATGGTCAGAAATGAACTATAAATAGAACTGGTGTCTGAACTTTATACAATATGAGGTCAGGCTCCTTTCAGGAATACTGGGTGCTACCACCAGTTTGATAGATATAAAATCTTGAGATTCACATCTAGGGAGAATATACTGAAAAGTAGATTTGGGAATTGCCAGTTGGGGGAAATAACATTTAAAGTGGGAAGCTGAGTTTGGAAAATTGTGTATAAGTATTTTTGTATTAAAGAAATTTTAAAGAATGTTTTCTTTAAAAGAATTGCTAAAGGCCTTCCTGGGGAACATTTCAAATCAGGAAGCTATAAAGAATTGACAGGTTTTAAGCCAATAAAATTATGATTTTTTTTTTTTCTGTATGAAAGGAAGACTGCATTAACTAACTGAAGAAAAAATTAGCAGGGAAAAAAAAACTATTTCAACACTTAGATGAAAAAGGAATAATATAAAGGCTGTATAACCTCTCCAACAAAACAGTAAGAAAAGAAAGCAATAATGCAATATAATGGAAAATGGGCTGAAGACAAAAACCGTGGGGACTAAAGAAATCCAAGTAGACAGTAGACGTTTCAACTTTACTGGTAACTAGGAAAATAAAAATAAAACCAACAATTAATATTCCTTTTGTCTTTTATAATGGCAAATATAACAAAGGTTAAAAAACAATCAGTGATGCGAAAGCAAATAATGGGCACTCTGATATACTATTGATTTGGGTATAAATGTTCACAATTCTTTCGAAGGCAATTTAGTAATTTTAAAAAATTAGCATGAATATATCTTTTGGTAGCAAACCAGAAAAACAACTATTCATGAATACTTTACAATTCTGTATCATTATATCTGTATCTCTATATATTTGTCCCTCTCTCTCTATATGCATTAGAGTTTGGTTTCTAATATCAAAATATAATCAATTCATCCATCAATAGGTGTAGTTATAAAATGTGTAAATTAAAGTATATCCATAATATGCAATACTTGGCTATTTTGGTGGGCAATTTTAAAAATAAATATTAGATTCTCTACTTTTTCTGTCTGACACATATGTGATATATAGATTATGTATTACAGAATTGTACACCTGAAATCTATGTAACTTTACTATTGTTACGCCAATAAACTTTGATTAAAAACAAACAAACAAATATTAGAGAAACATTCCCAAGATATATTGTCCAGTGAAAATAGAAAGTTGTAATGATATCACTTAGAAATTAAAAATTTAATTTAAAAACCTATATGTATATAAATACAGAGAAAGGGTACTAGAGGGACGCCTTCTGAATTTTTGGCAGATGATATTGTGCGAAAGGTAGTTAGAATAAGGGGAGAATCATTGAGGAGATCTTTTTAATTTTACTGGATGTACTATGAATGTTTTATAATTAAACTAAAAATAAATTGATGGGGACTTCTACTTCTGTCGAAGATGGAATTTCAGCAAATGGATTTATATTCCATCCTGAAACAACAAAAATATGAATATATGAAAGAG
This sequence comes from Rhinolophus ferrumequinum, assembly GCF_004115265.2. Classification (NCBI taxonomy): domain Eukaryota; kingdom Metazoa; phylum Chordata; class Mammalia; order Chiroptera; family Rhinolophidae; genus Rhinolophus; species Rhinolophus ferrumequinum. The sequence continues at coordinate 24,702,954 of NC_046295.1, read as the reverse complement.
TGTTTTTAAGATACTGAACATCAGGCAATGAATGATGCCAATACCTGAGAGACAGTAAACCAATGAGACAAGCACTATAATTGTCCCATACTACTGCCTTGGAGGGTTTCTAGGCCATACCAGGTGAAGGTAGGTGGTGACTGGCAGATTCTTTGAGTTGAGGAGATGGAACTGAGAGTCTAAGAAGACCTTGTAGCTAGTTTGCAGGACTGAGTATTGGAGAGGAAAGAGCTACACAAAGGTGGAGCTCTAGACATCTAAAGAGGTTCCCCTTCAAGTACTCTGTTGAGCACTGATAACCGTAAGCATGTGAGAAAACTGTGAGATCCATCCAAAAGATTAACATGCCCAGTTCTAACACAGGACTGAAATAGTGCCTGTTTTTACCAACAACAGTGAAAAACATCAAGAGTCATGGGGGCATTTGGTAAAATACACATAAGGGTCTTGCTTTAATAGTTGGAAATTCTTAGCCCTAGACTTAGCACTACTTTGGCCCCTCGTAGCAAATTGTAAAAGCAACACTCAAAAAGATAAAATCATTTTCAAGGAACTTAACTGTGCCCTGGAACAAAACTGAAGAATATTTATGAGAATACAAAAGAATTTCATACTCCGAAAGATAAAATTTACAAGATCTAGCATTCAATCAAATATTACCAGACTTTTAAAGAAGCAGGAAAATATAATCCACAATGAAGAGAAATATCAATTTATCACATCCAACATAGAACTGAAACAGATGTTAACCACTAACAAAGAAATTAAAACAGTAATTATAACTGTAGTCCATATGTTCAAAACCTGAAGTAGAAACATGAAAATATTAGAAAAAGACCCAAAGAGAAATTTTAGAGATGAAAACTACAATTTGTGATTTTGAAAATATACTGGAAAGGATCAATGAACTAGGAGGCATACAACAGAAACTACCCAAAAAGGATCAGAGAGAGGAAAAAAAGGTATATCTGTGAACTGTGGAAATACTTCACGCAGTTAATAAATATGGTATTGGTGTCTCTGAAGAGGGGAGGGATAGTGACAGAAAATTATTTGAATAAATAATAACCAAACTTTTCCAAATATGATAAAAATGATAAATTCATAGATCCAGGAAGATCCACAAATCCGAAGCGCAAGAAACATAAGCTATATCAAGGTACATCATATTGGTACATCATATTACATTGCTCAAAGACAGTGGTAGAAATAAAATCTTAATAGCAACCAGAGGTGGGTGGTGGTGGGTGGGGGCGCTTATATATCAGGGAACAAAGGCAAGAATGATGCTCCTTTTCAGGAACAATGTAAATGAGATGACAGCAGAGCAACATCTATTAAGTAATGAAATAAATGTCAACCTAGAATTCCACATTCAGCAAAAAGATTTTTCAAAATAAAGATTAGATAAAGACTTTTTTTTTTTAACTTGATCACCAGAAGACTCACACTACAAAATAATATCCAAGGACGCAGTTTAAGCAGAAGGAATATAACACCAGATGGAAATTTGTGTCTATAAAAAGAATTAAGAGCAGTGGAAATGTTAACTACGTGGGTAAATCTATACTTTTTTTCTTGTTATGTCAATCTCTTTAAAAGATAACACATTATTTAAATAAAAACAATAATTTAGTGAAGAGCTTATAAAACGTAATAATATGTAAAGGTAAATGTCTGACAACAATATAGAAAGCTCAGGAGGGGAGAAATGAAGACTTAATTTAAGTCTCTTGTATAACATGGGAAGTGGTACAATATCATTTGAAGGATAGTGTAATAAACTAAAGATGTATATCGTAATCCACTAAAATGACAGTTATAACCCTGTTGCCCTGAAAATAAAACCTAGCCAGACAATTGGCTCTAATGTATCTTTTGTAGCAAAAATTAATATAAGACCCAGTCTTACATATTATATTATATTTATTATATTATATTATATTATATTATATTATATTATATTATATTATATTATAAAGACCCGGTCTTATAGTAAAATAACACCGAGTCTTATATTAATTTTTGCTCTAAAAAACACATTAGAGCTGATTGTTTAGCTAGGTCTTATTTTCTGGGAAACACAGAACTAATAAGCTACAAAAAAGATATAATAGAATTATAAAAAAATGCATACATTTTAAAAAGTCAGAAAATTAGGAAAACTGGAACAAAGAACAAATAGGATATACACAAAACAAATAACAAGATTATATACTTAACTCTAAACATACTAATAGTAACACTGAATGTAACTAGTTTAAATAACCAAATGAAAAGGATGAAGTTATCGGGTTGAACAAAAAAGAGAACCAATTATATCCTTCCTAGTTCAAAGCAGAGACAAAAATAGGTTAAAAGTAAAAGCATAGAAAAATTTCTACCATGCTAATACTAATTAAATTCAAGGTGGAGTAGCTATGTTAATATCAGGCAAAGCAGAATTCAGAACCAAAAAATACTGCCGGGGATATAGAAGGTAATTTCATAATGATAAACGGCACAATTCTTCAAGAGGACATAAAAATAAGTTTACTCAACTAACAACAAAGCTTCATTATATATGAAGCCAAAAATGATAGGATTGCATGGAGAAATAGGCAAATCTACAATAACAGTCATATATTTCAATATCCCTCTTTCCATAATTGAGAGAACATTGAAATAGAAATTTAGTAAGGACACTGAAGTTTTGAACAATGCTATCAACCAACTTGACATTTATAGAACACCATACTCAATAACAACAGAATATTAATTCCTTTAAAGTGCACATCAAATGTTAACCAACACTATAAACCATAGTTTGTGCCATAAAACAATTGTCAATAAATTTAAAATGATTCAAGTCATAGAAACACAAATGGAATTAAATTAGAACTACAAAACAGAAAGAGATCTAAAAAAATCCCCAAATATTTATAAACTAAAAATAAATTTATATATTACCTATATAATTAAAAATAATTTACAATATTTAAAAGAAACAAAAATACTACAGCATCGACGTTGCTCAAACATGGGAGATGTAAAGAATAGAATGAACATTACAAAAAAATCAGCTGATAAAGAAAAATAAAGTTTCCAGTTCTCAAAGAATACAGAGAAAAACAAAAATGAGTAGAGGTAATGATAGCCAATGTAGCATGTGAATGATTAAGAGCTAAGTTCTAAGTAAAAATACTAAGTATTTCTAGATAAACAAACAAACAAAAAAGATACAGGTCTAGATACATGTTTTAATATTAAGAGAAAACAATTTCCTGAGTGGAAAAAATTCAGGGGTAGCAAAATTAGAAGAAATCTTTGTCCAAAAAATTTGCCAGCCTGCTTTAATGATGGTATCAAAAGCCATGGAATCTATCTATTAAAATCACCACAAATGAAGTAATGAAGGTATAAAATGATAGCATCACGGCAAATAACAGGAAATAGAATTTACAGGTTCCGATCACTTCCCCATGTATAAGAGAAACTTAGCTATTGGGAAAGTTATGTTTACTACCTCTCAAAACGGAGCAGGTCTTAGTATCCTTAGATATGTGAAAAATAATTCATCTCTTAAGTTATGTGCTAAAACTCATGTAATAAAATCTGAATGTTATAATGTTGTACAATTCTGTTTTGAGTAGAGCATAAAAGGGCAATAGGAAAACTACATTTGATTACTCATTGGCTTTCTTGAGGATTTCAATATCGGGCTCACTTTTAAATTAAGAGAATTAAATTATCTCGAGATCATTATGCGAAATGAAATAAGTCAGAAAGAAAAAGTCAAGAACCAGATGATTTCACTGGTATGTTGTATATAAAACTGAAAATAACAAAAGAACAAGACAAACACATGAAGAAACAAAAAGTCATAGACACAGACAATAGTTTAGTGGTTACCAGAGGGTAAGGGGGGAGAGGGATGGTAGATGAGGGCAAAGGGGATCCAATATATTGTGATGGAAAGAGAACTGACTCTGGATGGTGAACATACAGTGTGATATATATATATGATGTATTACAGAATCGTATACCTGAAATCTATGTAACTTTCCTAACAACTGTCACCCCAATAAACTTTAATTAAAAAAAAAAAATGTTAGTCTGACCTAGAGAAGATAGTCACCTCTAAGATTTTGGAAATTACACAACAGAATTGGCAGGGTGATATACAAAGTGCAATGTACGAGATCAGTGGTTTTTCAATCAAGGGCAATTTTGTCACTCAAGGGATATCTGGAGACATTTTTGGTTGTCACAACTGAAGCAGGAGTTGGAGGGTTAGATTGGGATCTAGTAAGTAAAAGGCAAGGATGCTGCAAAACATTCAACAATACAAAAAGTGACTCCTCACCAAAAGAATTGTATAGCCCAAAACGTCGATATCGTTACTATTGAGAAACACTTCACTTAGTATTATATTTGTAATAAGCATAGTCAAGAGATAATTATATTTGGAAGTTGATAATTGTAGAAAAATAGTTCCAATGAAATATGCTTTATAATGGAATATATACATTTATTATATATTAATTTATTTATTATAATTTTGTTGCTCATTTGTATGTTTAAATAGGGTCCATGCATGCTAGGTATAAAGGAGTATCACACATAGTCCAGAGAGTTAAGAGCAGAGAATAAAAGTCAACAAAAAAGTGCAAATGTAGAAAGCAAAAAGAACAAACACAATAATTAAGGAAAAAACAACAAATATAAAACAAGTAAATTTGTTAAACAAGGATCTATTTGAGGAGACCTGTGAAATATAGAAAGCAGACTCATAATTGCTTTTAAATGAAGGAAAGAAATTAGAGACGGGGAAAAAAACAAAAAACATTAGGAATAAAAGAACAGATTCACAGATATGGAAGAAACTAAAAATTATAAGTGAATAGTATATAAAAATTTATAAAAATGATACCAGTCTGGAAAAAAATTTATAACACACAAAATAATACAATATATTTCTGTGGATGCATGTGTAGATAATCAAATGTAAAGCAATGTTTATACAAGTTCAAAATAGTGGTTACCTCTAGGGAACAAGAGATGAGAAAAATGGAGTTGAGAATTTAGCTCCATGTAAAATATTTTAACTTATTTTTAAAAATAGGATCTGAGCAAATACAGTAAAATATTAACATCTGTTAAGTCTGGGTGGTCAGTATTTGGGTTTCTGTTATCTCATGTTCTGACCTTTTCAGGATATATGAAATGTTTCATAATTCAAAATAGAAAAGAAATATTAAATAGCTCTTGTCATAGAATTCTGGCAAAGGTCTTTAAAACAGCTAAATAAATTAAATTTGCTGATTTTTCTCAGGCCTATTTTCCTAGTCAAATAATTCAAATGGATCAGCGATGAGTTCTATTTTAAAACAAATATTCCTCCCTGATTTCACTTTGATGAGCTGTAGGAGTAAGTTAAGCATTTTTCTGGGAATACTCATCACAATAAATGTCATATATCTAAAATCTGAATCCCACTCGAGATAGTTGAGGCGTTGCGTTTTAATGATTATTGGACAACCAAAATGAAGGCATGAGGCAAGTTCTTCCTACGGAGAAATTACCCTTGGCGCTATCTTCCTGATTAGCAGATGGTTCTCAAACCTGACCTTGCCACCCTCAGGCCTGTCACTGGATGTGAACTTCGAGTTGTCTGCCCCAGTGGTGCTGTTTGACAAGCCCAGATCTAAGCACTGAAATACTCTCTACTGTTCTCAACACCTCATACCCAGTTCAACAGCTAACCTACATCTGTACCCAGCAGCCATTTCCCCTCTCCTCTTCCCAGTCCAGATCCCTTCTGCTATTTGTGGAAACTGTCCAAACCCACTTGCTTCTCTCAATCTTGGGGAATTTTCACCAATCTCAGGAAGACCACATGTGTTTTCTCTTCCCTTTTACCTTCAGACTTCATCTCCTTCCTCCTAGGAACTACTCATTTAACTCACACCAAATGAGCCCAGGCTGTCCCCAAAGAGAAGTTTGGGTCAGGGTCACGGTTTGAGTTCACTTTTCATTTTTATTTCTGACTTGAAAACGCTGTTAATAAGTCCTTGAGGCCAACAGCTCACAATTCAAAGCACCAAACTTCAGATCTTGTGAAATCGCGGAAAACCCTTATACCAGTTTCTACAGCAGCTTGAACAACAATCTCAATCAATAATTCTACTATATGTTACATAAATATCATGGGATCCCACTCTTTTACTTAGTCTCTGCCAATGGTCCACATGTAAAATCAAGCACCCTTTGAGAGTCTCTATTACAGTTCCACATTTGGGTTGGGAAAAGTTCTTCTTACACTTCAGTTTCTTCAAAATACTGCATTGGGTGCCAGGATGCCAATGGACAAATGATCTACCTACAGTTTGCCAATTTATCTAGCGCATCTTGTTGCTCTTAGCATTATTTGTTCTCTTACCTCTGACCTGTCTCAGTCAGAAGACAATCGCACAGTGGGAAACTCCCTGAGGTCTTCCTCAGGATTGACTGAGGCCAAGAGTTAATTACGTCTCTGCTGTCTCCTTTCCCATTTTTTCCACAAACCTTTTGCACCATACCCATCTCACTGTTTTTGGCTGGCTTCCTTTCCCTAATTTACTTAAAGAACTGGATATTATGGGCTTTGCTGTTGCTTGTAGAGAAAGCTTTAAAGATTTTATTTGGGAGGGGCGTCTGTTTACTTTGAGTTTGCATCTGACTGCCCATGTTTCCTGAACTCCCTTATTGCTTCTCTTGGGCAGTCCTTTCACTTTTCAAAAGATGATTTCCTCCAGAATAGCCCCTTGCGTATTTATTGCCAGTAATGCAAGCAGCATTTTATTTGAATGCCTGAGCTTTAGAAACGTGGTACACATGTTTCCTGGCCTTCTAATTTTTATAGGTATTTGGTATTTCTAGCGATCTTCAGGCTTTCTGTAGGTACTTGAAAATATACATATACGTACATTCCTTTTATTTTTCCCAGATCAGTGCCTAAAGTTTTGTTCCTGGTTACTTTTTTCTAAAATTGAGTAATCTAGGGATGTTTTTCCTTTTTTCCTTCTTTTCTTTCTTTCTTTCTTTCTTTTCTTTTTTTTTTCGCTTTTCTATCACTCTGCAATATTGAACTCATTTTCCTTTGTGATCACCACTGAAAACATACCACAGTACTTCCTGAACTAGCTCCTATTCATTGCTCAAACCCTAATTAGTTAGTATATCAGTTAGTTATTTCTGTGGTACAAGCCAACCCCAAACTCAGTGGCTTCAAACACCAAGCATTTATTTCTTCTCATAAGTCTAAGAGTCAGGTTTGCAGTTATTCTGGTCTTGGCTGGGTTTACCTATGTGTCTGTGATCAGCTATAGGTTGAGTAGGCAGCTCTAGACTGGGCTATTTTGCATATTAGAGGTCAGCTGGCTATAAACTAGTGTGAAATGACCTCAGCTGGGACCACTGGACTTTCTTTACATGTTCTGTCATCCTCCAGCAGGCTAGTCCTAGCTTATTTAAGTGATGGTGGCAGAGTTTTCAGAAAGTATTAAAACAGGAAAAACCTCTTAATGTCTAGACTTAGAAAAGGCATATCATCACTTATTCTATTGGTCATCCATGTTCTATTGGTCAGAGCAAATCATAAGGCCAGCAAAGATTCTGTAAATAGGGAAAGAGATCCTAGTTCTTGAAGAAGAAGCTGCAAAGTCATATTATAAGAGGTATAGATATAGGGAGGGGATGAATCGGGGCTATTTTTAAACTCAATCTGCCTGCCACAGTCGGTTTCCTTTAATTCTTAATGTAAACATCAATGTAAATGAAAAAGCATTTACTGAGAACCTACTGTGAACAAAACACATTACTAATCACTGCTGGATACTATTCTGGAGGAATTTAAAATCTTAGATAGGATATAAGAAGGTAAAAAATTAAACACTATTAGTAGTCTTAATTTATGAGTAGGCTGTGATATAAAATTTCTTTTTCCCGGTTGATTATTTAAAACCTGGAATGCATTTGCCCATAGAAATATAAATGGTAATTTGGAATGCAGACAAAGACATTTTTAAGCCATAATTTATGGCACATAATATACTGCTCAATTATACCATAAATATTATAGAAAATAATTACCTTTGTGAGAGGTTTATATTTAAACATTTGTTCCTCAATTAATGCTGAGGACACACCAGTAAGTCTCTCACTAGCATTGTTCCCACTCCCTCATTTGGGGATAGATTCGGAAAATGATTAGCTCTGAAGGCAGAAAAACTACATTTCACACCTCTGTATGCTAAGCACTTTTAGATGTGTTATCTGTTTATTTTGTACAGTAGCCCTTTGAACCCAGCATTAGTATACCACTTTTTTATATTTGAGAGAATAAGGACCAATGATGATATAAACTTGCCCAACATCACGACGCAGGAAATGACTGTTATGAGTACCCATGGAACCGCAGAGAGTCTCCTTTTCTCACTCTTCCACTCTGCACTGCTAAAACAAGTAATGTCACATACAGTATCTGAAATGAAATGAAACTCCTGAGCTAAAACTGAAGGTATCCACCGTATGCAAATATAACCATTTTCATAGATGGCTTGTAAAGATGCCATTAATATGGCCATTTTGCCACCCAAGTCTCTGCTAGAAGATGGTATGATCTCCCAGGTGGAATTACGGGATCAAAGTTATCTTTCATTTGAATCAATGTAAACAGTATATATCATTATCCATTGTGCATCTACCAGACTATCATAGTAATTGATGTAGCCATAGGAGTGTTGTCAATATGGAGGCTTAAGAAAAAAAAAACCAAGTTGAAGAATAAGAATCTGCCAATGGATGATCAGTTTGAAAAACACTGAGACTAATTAATGTGAGTTTTCTGGTCAATGGTGTGGCACATGGTGTTGCAGAATAGGGATAATGGATCAAAGTTTTACATGGAAAAAGGAAACTTTTTAAAAAAAATTCATAAATCCCTTTTTATAAACCAATATTTTTTCTTAGAATAATCGCTCAACTTCTCTAAAAAAAAAAAAAAAAAAAAAAAAAAAAAAAAAAAAAAAAAAAAAAAACGCTATTAAGCCTATTTTGGTTTTCAAGTTACCTTGGGAAGGAAGAGCCCTAGCTAGCTAGCTACTACTACAAATCCTAAAACTCTCTTTCCTGACCTAAATACCCAGTTTCCTGTGTGTTTTATTGGCATGTCTTTAAAAAAAAAAAAAATCCCTGTCCAATCAACTTATGGGCTGTAAAGTTTGTTTCTAAGGTCATTTATTTGAATTTGGAATTGATTTGTTTTTGTTGCAACAACATTATAAGTCAAGAGTATATACAGGAGAACAGGCAGGTTATAGAAGTAACTGAGGCAGTGTCAAATAATGGAGGGTAACAGGAACAATGGTAAATAAGAGAATACAAGTCTCCACGGAAAGCACTCTACTTCTCATTACCAACAACAACATTGCTAGCCAAACAAAATAAGCCTGCAGATCAGATTTCTTGCCATCATGCCATCTTGATTATTAATGTCATGTGATTTGTAGAATAGTCCCAAAATGCTTCCTACTCTTTAGTCATTGTAAGAGAACAGTTCATACTGTGTCTTTAATATCCTACAATTAAAAGTTCTGGTCTTGCAATGCTAAGCTTCATACTCAAACTAACATGATCTCAACAAAATATTGTCCCTTTAAAGTCTATTCCTGAGCTCTATTCCTGAGCAGTTCACCAGCCTCTTACTCTGAGACAGACAGACAGACACACACACACACTGTTAGAACTAATAAACAAATCTAATAAAGTGGCAGAACACAAGATCAACATGCAAAAATCTGTTGCATTTTTACCCAGTATCAATGCATAACCCAAAAATGAAATTAAGAAACAAATCTCATTTGTAATAACATCAAAATGCATAAAATACATAGGAATAAACTTAACCAAGGAGGCAAAAACTTATACACTGAGAACTAAAAAACATTGTTGAAAGAAATTAAAGAAGATACAGATAAATGGAAATATACCCGTGTTCATGGATTGGAAGACTTAATATTGTTAGAATGTTCATGCTTCTCAAAGTGATCTACATATTCAGTGTAATCCCTATAAAAATCCCAGTGCTTTTTTTAAAATTTTTAAATTTTTATTTTAGAGAAACAGAAAAACAATCCACATATTCATATGGAACTACAGAGGATACCAAATAGCCACAAACTATCTTGCGAAAGAAAGACAAAACTGGATGCCTCACACTTCTGGTTTTAAAACACATTAGAAAGCTACAGTAATCAAAATGGTATAGTATTAGCATAAAGACCAATGGAACTATATAGAGAACCCAAAAACAAGTCCACGCTTATACTTCAGTGTGCCAAATGGCATTTAGACAAGGATGGCAAGAATACACAGTAGAGAAAGGATAGTCACTTTAACAAATAATGCTGGTAAAACTGGATATCCACATGCAAAATAATGAAATTGGACTCATTATACCACATACAAAAATCAACTCAAAATGGATAAAAGACTTTAACATAAGACTTGAAACTGTAAACCCCTTGGAAGAAACCATAAGGGAAAAGCTTCATGACATTGGTCTTGGCAATGATTTCTTGGCTATGACACCAAAAGCAGAAGTAATCAAAGCACAAATAAACAGTGGGACTGTCAAACTAAAATACTTAAGCACGGCAAAGGAATCAAAGAGTGAAAAGAAGCTGAGTGAAATCGGCAGTGAAAGGCAATCTACGAAATGGGAGAAAATACTTACAAACCAAATATATGATAAAAGGTTAATATCCAAAATATCAAAGGAACTTCTACAAGTCAATAGCAAAACACAAATATCCTAATTTTAAAAATGGACAGAGAACAGAATAGACATTTCTCCAGTGAAGACATATAAATGGATAACAGGTAATGAAAATGTACTCAGCATCACTACTCATTAGGGAAACACAAACCAAAATTACAATGAAATATCACCTCACACCTGTTGGATGGTCATTATCAAACAAAATGAAAATAATAAGTGTTGAGAAGGATGTGAACAAATTGGAACTCTGTGCATTCTTGGTAGGGATGTAAAAAGGTGCAGTCACTGGGAAGAACAGAATGGAGATTCTTCATAAAAATTACGATATGTTCCAACAATCCCACTTGTGGGTATTTATCCAAAAACAGTTGAAATCAGGACCTCAAAAAGTTATCTGCACTCCTGTGTTTACTGAAGCATTGTTCACTACAGCCAAAAGGTGAAAACAACTTAAATGTCCATTGATGGATGAGTAGATAAAGAAAATACTGTATGCGCATGTAATGAAATATGATTTAGCCACAAAAAGGAAAGAAAGACATCCTATCATTTGGCTTAATAGGAATGAGGCCATTAAAGCTAAGTGAAATAAGCCAGCCACAGAAAGACACATACTGTGTGATTCTACTTACAAGACATTTAAAGTAGTCAAATTCATTGATGCAGAAAGTAGGATGTTGGTGGCCAGGAGCTGGAGGGGAGGAGAAAACGGGGAAATTGCTGTTCAATCGGTCTAATGTTTCAGTCAGGCAAGATGAGAAAGTGCTAGAGATCTGCTATACAACATCGTGCTTGGAGTTAATGATAGTTAATGATACTGTAGTCTACCCTTAAAACTGCGTTAAGAGGGAAGGTCTCATGTTATACGTTTTTTAACACAATAAAATAAAAAAGAATGTGTAAGGAAGTCTGTGGTAATGATAGTACCCATGTTAACAGGAAAGGAACTGTACTGAGACAAAGCTTGACATAATCCAGAAGCACGGAGTTCCCGCCCCCTCAGGAATCTTAGTTTACCTGTTCACACAGAACCTTATGAATGATTTTATTATTAAAATTTTTGTAGAAAAAATACCATTATTAATGTGAATATGACATTACTGCCTCCCAGTTTTTCCTTTTCCTCTGGAAACACAGTTTTAAAACACGGTGTTTGAATTCACAAATGTTTTTGGGACTTAGAACTTCCTGCTCCATCATTTACCAATTGTACGGCCCAAGTGAAATTCCTTTGTCTCTCTATGCCTCAGTTTTCTCATATGTAAAATAATTACCCATATTTTATGGGAAAACTTGGACAAATGTAGTGAGACTGATCCACATAAATGTATTAGAAAACTGTATGGTCCATAATAAGCACTCAATAAACGATACTAATAGTTATACTTCTCAAAAGCTACAGAAAGATTAAATCAGCTTGCTTTGACCTAGTATGACGTATTACTAGAAGACAGACTATATGCTAAGCGAGCAGCATTGCACGAGTTGTCCCTCCTGTAGATTTATCAGGTAAGTATATAAGGTTTCATAGACTTCTGGAAGTACAATGTATTTGTCTCATACAGATTTTTAAAAGTCTCCTTCCCCAAATTGTATGCTAAATATGTAGATATAAAATACAACTAAAAATGTGGGTCAGAGTTATTCAATTTTATTTATTAAATACATTCCTTTCTTGTTTATTTGCTTTTTCTTAGAACTAACAGTGTATCTAATCTAGACATGGGCCAGGTATTATAAACCGTTTCTAGATTTTGTGTTTGAAAAATTATTAGCAGATCTGAAACTGCACTGACAATTTACAAATAATTTTCTGGATTTCAAAAAATATTAAAATTATATTTAGAACTGGCTCCATAGCCACTTGGAAGAAAGTGTGAAGAAACGAGCAGAGGTGGTTAGTAAATATCTTTTAGTACATGATTGGACTCTGAGTATATTTTAATAGGCTGTGGGAGTACCAGTTAAAAGACTAATTTTTAGCATGAGAGAAGAAATGGAGACAAGTTTAACAACAAAATGATGAGAAACACTGATTATTTCTCTCTCTCTCTCTCTCAGCAGCAAATCTCATTTAGGTATTTAATTCTTGAAGAAGTTTTCAGAGAATGCACTTATTAAAATTTCTCAGTAGATATCCTTTTACCTATATTTAGTATAAAAGTAGTCACTATTCTTAGCATAATTATTCCATTCTGCTCCATATAATTTCAGTGTTCTTGGTCTGAACAGTGACAAACTAATTCTTTCTGCTCAGATTTTCAAAGATTTGCAACTCAGTTGATAACATTTTCCCAATGGCCGCATGCACCTTAGCACCCACTGTTCAGAATATAGACTCTTCAGGAGTGGAGTACAAACAAGGCTTAGATCACAAGAACATCTCCAGGCCTCAGCTTGTGGGTAAAAAATGGAGTCAAATTAACCTTTAAATCTCTAGAACTGAGTATCACAGGCTCATTTTTAACCCCAGGACCTCAGTCACCCTCTGAAGTGGTCTCTGTTAGTTTCCTAGTGCTGCTGTAATAAAGTACCACACAGTGGGGTGCATGGAACATTTACTATCTTCTATTTTTGGAGGAAGAACTCCAAAATCAACAGGGCCACGCTCCTGAAGACACTAGGGAAGGACCTGTTCCAGGGATGTCCCCTAGCTTCTGGTAGTCTCAGGCATCGCTTGGCTTATAAATGACCATCTTCTCTGTGTCTCTCTTTATATCGTCTTCCCTTCATATCTTTCTCTGTGTCCGAATTTCTGCTTATTAGGATATACATCACAGTGGATAAAAGCCCACACTAATTACATCATTTTAATTTGGGTACTTTTGTAAAAATCCTATTTTCCAATAAGGTCACATTCTGAGGTATTGAGGATTAAGACTTCGGTATATCTTTTGCAGAGGGACACAATTCAACTCCTAACATGTGCTTTCTTATCTTAGCATCAGTGGGACTCCCAAGACTACATTTGACATGAGCAACCTAGGGTTACTACCCAGCTGCTATTCTTTACATATTCTGGGTTAAAGAGCTTAACACACTGCTTAGGTGGCAGCTCTACTCAAATATAATTAGTTGAATGACTACTGTGAGCTAGCATTTGGAGTACATTAGAAAACAAAAGAAATGGTTGTTGTGAACAAATAAATAATAGTATAATTAGAAATGATGCTACCTATTTTAAAGACGATTGGCAAGGTAGAGGGAAAGAAAATAATAAATGGGAAGGGGGACTTACCTACTTAGGCAATAACATGGGGAATGTATAAATAAATGAGAAGGGAGACTCACCTACCTAGGGTAGTCATGGAAAGCCACTCTGAGAAAGTGACCTTTCAACTTAGGACCTCAAGGGTGAATAAAAGTCAAAAGATGAAAAACAGATAATTTTGTATTTTAGACAGAGGGAATAGTATCTGCAAACGTCCTAAGGAAGGAAAAAGTTGAGCCTAGTTTAAGATCTGGATGGCAACTGAGATGTCTAGACTTTGCTATACTCATTTTGTAGATCGATAGAGTAATGTTCTCTTATTTACCCAACAAAGAAAGGCATAATTGGGATTGGATCTGCTCTTCCCTCACCAGTGTGGCTTTCCCTGTGCTGATTACTTCTTCCTGCTGGCCCTACCTGCTGTGCCCTCTTTTCCTACTCCTTCTTCACACTCTAGTAAGAGAGGACAGACAACTAAGTCTGCACTTGGCTTAACGCCCTCTGCTGAAGCCACACCTTCAGCATGACCATAGGAAGGCTCCTTACTGAGATCTGTAAGGACTGCCACGCTGTGGTCTCTGTTCCCAGTTCAGGCCAATTGTCTGCCCCTCCTGCCATCCACCTTGAGCATCTCCAACACTTCTTATGGTCCTTTCTATCATTATGTTGTCTCTCACCTCTACTCTGTGCTCATGTTGTTGCTTGGTCTCAGTAAGCAACTTTTTGGTGAAGTTATAAATTTTTTAACATCTAGTGTAAGGGTTTCCTCCTCCATGATATTTCTCCAGAACTTTTTGACGAAACTTCATGGCCCTTTTTGACACCCCTTTGTGTAAATCCCTATCATTGACCTTAGTAAGGAGCCTTCCTACAACTTCCCACAGGGAAATCAGGTCTCTCTGCCTCCGGATGACGGTATTTCTACACAACTGTCCCTCTAAGACTTTCCCAAAGATGTTGGAGTGTGTCTTCCTGAATTGCCACAGTAACCTCCAGGTGTCTTCGGTTAGAATGTTCCAGGATTACAGTTCCTAATTCCATTTCCAATATTTAAAACAGGTGTTGTCTGTACACGGCACATCTCTGCATCTTTCTATTTAGCTCAGAGCAGGCAATAACATGGGGAATGTATAAATAGACTCAAAGTTAAAGGCTCAGCGATCTATTAATGTTTTTGAAGTTTGTTAGAGATTTTTTTTTCCCCAGCACAGCATATGCACAAAATTCTCTACTTGGATAGGGGAAAAGTGTAAGGCCTTAGAGCTCAATCATTCCTAAGACAGCACCCAGCAACACGTCCCATTGCTGTGACACATTCTGTGGATGTTTGGGGGACAAGTGTCAGGGCATGTTTGATGAGCACAGGTATATTCCATTTGTGGTGAAATCTGCAGAGGAAAGGAAAGTGTTGAAAGAAAAAAAAACCCAAAAAAACTCTTCTACCAACTTCAGTGAGGCAGCCATTGAGAAAGGCTTTCCTCAGCATTTCCATGAACTCAGCCCAGTAATGCTCCCAAGTGGAGTATACTGAGAAGTGTTTCCAAATCCAGAACTACTCTTTGCAAGCCCTTGCTTAATTTGGAATGAGATTGTGAAAGAAGCTGGTTTTAAGACTACTAATTAAACACATATGAAACCTTGCCTACCAAGGTCACAGCAACTTGGGTTCAGGGGTGGTGAAAGGCTGTGACAGCAGTCAAAGGATCTGAGAAAAAACAACCATGGCATTGACAACAGTCTTTGGCTCTGATTTTTACCTCCCAGATAACAAGAATGTTCCCTTTGCCAGATAGAGCCCAGGATAGTTTACACCTTCTCTTTGGTGGATGACAGCTCTGCTGCTACAGCAATTCTACCACTCTCCATTTCCTGTATTTCTAGCTGAACTGCCAGTGCTGCGATTGGATGGGTCAGCACAGTTACTCTCATTGCTGCCAGCACTCACCTGGTGACCCACATGGCTGCCGACACTGATCCACTTGCTTTAATTGGGCTGCCAGCAAAGCTTTGGATGGAATAAGGACAGGTTTTGTTCCCACAAAAGTTATAAATTCATATTATTCTTAGACTTAAAAAAGAATAGCCATGATTACTCCATTTTATAGAATCCCTGTTCCTAGGAATCCAAGATAAATTGTCTAAGGACTAGACTGAAGGACATTTGAATAGTACTACAAACTACCTTTTTAAAAAGATTTTTATTAAAATATAGCTAACATACAATATTATATTAGTTTCAGGGGTACACGTAGTTATTCAACATTTATATACCTGAAGAAGTGATCACCATGATAAGTCCAGCAACCATCTGACACCATACTAAGCTATCACATTATTATTGACTATATTCCCTATGCTGTATTTTACATCCCCATGACTTATTTGTTTTATAACTGGACCTCTTATTCCCCTTTACCTTTTCCACCTTTTAAAATTTTTTTTCAATTACAGCTGACATTCAATATTATTTTATATTAATTTCAGGTGTATGTCACAGTGTTTAGAAATTTGTATAATTTAAGAAGTGATCCAACTGACTAGTCTAGTACCCATCTGGCACTATACATAGTTATTACCATATTATTGCTATATCCCTGATACTTTAATGTGCATCCTCATGAATACTTTGTAACAACCAAGTTGTACTTCTTAATCGCTTCACCTTTTACACCCTGCCCCCCACAGCCTTCCCATCTATCACCTTAATAAATCTAGTACCCAACTGACATTATACATAGTTATTACAATATTCTTGACTATATTCCTTATACTATACCCTAAATCCCCATGACTACTGTGTAACAACCAATTTGTACTTCTTAATCGCTTCCCATTTTTCACTCACCTTCAATGTCCCTCCCATCTGGCAATCCTCAAAATGTTCTCTGTATTTATGAGTTTGTTTCTATTTTATTTTGTTCTTTTGATTCCACATATAACTGAAATCACATTGCATCTGTCTTTCTCTATCTCACATACTCCACTCAGCACAATACCTCTACATCTGTCCATGCTGCAACTGATGGCAAGAACCCATCCCCTTCCATGGCCAACCACTAGTCAATTGTGTATGTAATGCACCATCTCCTCTTTAACCATTCTTCCATTGATGGACACCCAGGCTGCCTCCACATCTTGGCTATTGTAAACAATGCTGCAATGAACATATGGATGCACATGTTCTTTCAAAGTCGTGTTTTCGGTTTCTTTAGATAAATACCCAGAAGTGGAATTACTGAGTCCTTCTTTGTCTCTTTTTATAGCCTTTGTTTTAAAGTCCATTTTTTCTTGTATAAGTATATCCACTTCAGCTTTTTTTCTTTTCCATTTTCATGAAATATTGTTTTCCACCCCCTTACTTTCAGTCTGTATGTGTCTTTCGATCTGAAGTGAGTCTCTTGTAGGCAGGATATGTAAGGGTTTTGTTTTCTTATCCATCCAACTACCCTATATTTTGATTGGACCATTTAATCCATTTACATTTAAAGTATTATTGATAGACATGTAGTTATTGCTATTTTAACATTTATATTTTTTACCTTTTTATTTTTTTTCCATCTTAAGTCCCTTTAACATTCCTTATAAACTGGTTTGGTGGTGATGAAATCCTTTAGCTGTTTCTTGTCCGGGAAGCTCTTTGTTTTTCAATTCTAAATGATAGGTTGGCTCTGTAGAGTAATCGTCGTTGTAGGTCCTTGCTTTTCATCACTTGGAATATTATGTTCCAATCCCTGCTGGCCTGCAAAGTTCCTTTTGAGAAACCAGCTGACAGTCTTATGGGAGCTCCCTTGTAGGTAACTAAGTGCTTTTCTCTTGCTATTTTTAAGATTCCCTCTTTGTCTTTAACCTTTGGCATTTTAATTATAATATGTCTTAGTGTGGGACCCTTTGGGTTCATCTTTATTTGGGACTCTGTGCTTCCTGGGCTTGTATATCTTTTTTTTTTTTTTTTTTTTTTTTTTTTTTTTTTTTTTTTTACTGGGTTAAGGAAATTCTCTGTCATTATTTCTTCAAATAGGTTTTCAATTCCTTGCTCTACCTCTTCACATTCTTGTACACCTATGATGTGAATGCTGGTATGCTTAATGTTGTCCCAGAGGCTCCTTAAACTAGCTCCATACACTGCTGTTCTGATTGGGTGTTTTCCACTACCTTACCTTCTAAATTGCTGATTCAATCCTCTGCTTCACCTAATCTACAGTTGATTCTGTCTAATGTATTCTTCACTTCAGGTACATTCTTCATTTCTAACTGGTTCTTTTTTATGCTTTCTATCTCCATTTTTATGTTTCCTATCTCCTTGCTGAAGTCCTCCCTGATATCAATGAACATCCCTTAAAACCAGTGTTTTGAACTCTGCTTGTCTCCATTTTGTTTAGTTCTATTTCTGGAGCTTTCTTATGTTCTTTTGTTTGGGACATGCTTCTTTGTCTCCCCATTTTGGAGACCTCCCTATGTTTGTTCCTAGTATTAGGTATGGCTGCGATGTCTCCCGGTCTTAGTAGAGTGGTCTTATATAGTAGGTGTCCTTGGGGCCTAGTGGCACAGTCTCATTGGTCACCTGAGCTGGGTTCTCCAGGTGTGTTCCTTGTGTGGGTTGTTTATGTCCTTCTGTTGCAGTTGAGCCTTGGTTTGTATATGTACATCAGTGGGAGGGATTGACCCTCAGGCTGACTAATTGTAAGAACGGCCATGATTACAGTGGAGGAGCTATTGTGCAGGGACTGAACCTCCAGAGCAGGACTCTTCAGCAGGGCTATTGTGCCTACCCATTCTGCCCTTTGTGTGTGTTGTCCTTGAAGGTGTCTGGGTGATACTCTGTGTTAGTCTGAAGCTGGCTACCTGGCATGCCTGTCACAGGACTCTTTGGAGGGGCCCCACTACAGGCCAAGTTTAGCTACAGACTGTGCCCTTGCCACGGATACCTGGAATGATTGACAAAGCAATCCACAGATGGCTGCCATTCACACTGGGCTTGGAGGCACCCTGAGAGGCCAAGCTCAAACCAAGGCTGGCTGCCATTCGTACTGGGTTTGATTCTGCTCAGGAAGAGATACAGGTCATGCCAAAGCCAGGTACTACTTATCTGGGTTTTCTGAACTTTTGAGAGATTGTAGGAAAGTTTGAAGTATGAACCAAGACAGGCCCTGTGTATGGAAAAGCCATGGGAAGTGACTTGGGTGTGCCCACAAGCTGATTGGGGTGGGGTCTCAGGAATTCACCAGGGCAGGGTGAACAAACAGTGTTAGCCAAGTTGATGGAGGCTCAGATATGTCAGCCACCTGCATCTGCATGCCAGGAAAGGGGTAGGCTCAACAGATAAGTAATGTATTCTGCCAACAATTCTGTCTGGGGGAAAGCTGCCCCTCCAGATCCTCACCCTGCAGCCAGACATCTCAGTTCCTCCCTGTGTATCCGTAGCACCTTTTGAGCTGCTGCCCCAGTGCTGGAGCTCAGAGCATATGAGTCTGTCAGCGAGTAAGTCTCTGCATGGGCCTTTTAAGAGGATTACCTGGGACTCCAGCCACCTCCCCACGACCCCCACCCCCACCATCTCACTCAGCCACAATCTCCACTGGTTTTTACAACCAGAAATTATGGGGACTTCTCTCCCCTACACTGGAATCCTGGGCTGGGGAGCCAGGTGTAGGGCTGCAACCCCTCACTCTTACAGGGGGGACCTCCACAGCCAAGATATCCCTCCCAATTTTTAGTGGTCACACACAGGTATAGAACCATCCTGTTCTGTGTCTCTGCTTCTCCTACCACTCTTGAGGTGGCTTCTTCTATATGTCCTTAGTTGTAGGGATTTGGTTCAGCTAGATTTCAGGCAATTCTCAGTAATGGTTGTTCTGTAGTTTAGTTGTAATTTTGATGTGGTCATGTGACGAGGCAAACACAGCATTTACCTACTGTGCTATCTTGACCAGAAATCTCCTGACTGTCTTCTGTAAAAACATCC
This sequence comes from Rhinolophus ferrumequinum, assembly GCF_004115265.2. Lineage (NCBI taxonomy): Eukaryota > Metazoa > Chordata > Mammalia > Chiroptera > Rhinolophidae > Rhinolophus > Rhinolophus ferrumequinum. The sequence goes on along the minus strand of NC_046295.1, from coordinate 24,682,980 downwards.
CTCCCAGTCCACAGTCAACCCATGTCCAGGAGTTAAAACCAGACATCTTTTTTTTTCTACCTCCCAGTAAGCTGCCTAACCAGTTGTTATACTTTCTGAGAAATGGGTATTCTCTGTTTTTAAAAGAAGTTTTAATAATGAGTCCTGAGAATATAACTTTAAAATTTTTCTTCAAAATTTCTTGTTTATGTTTATTCTCACTTCTGAAATCCTAACTGTACTTAATATCTTTATATGAAGCATAAATACCAACATATATGATAAAGTAATTGGTAATAAAAATTTTCAAAAAAGTTTTTAAACTTTTAAAATCTGGAAATAGTTTCCAACTTGGAGAACAGTTACAAGAATAAGAATAGTATAAAGAATACCTATAGAACTTTAATCTTGAGTCACCTATTATTAATATCTTACTTCATTTGCTTCATTAATTGCTAGCAAGATAGATGATAGATTGATAGATAGATAGATAGATAGATAATTTCATTTCCTTGAATCATTTGTGGTTAAGTTACATACAGCTTCTCCCTTTATTTACTACTTTAATGTGAATCTTTGTAAGAATAATTATAATATAGGTACCAACCTCAATTAATTTGACACTGATGCATCTAATAAATCTTAGATCTAATCTGTCCTCTGTAGTTCAATTTTTAAATTGATCTGGTGATATCTTTCATAGCACTTTCACCCTCTTCAATATAGTATCTGGTCTAGATACACATATTGTATTTAGTTTTCATGTCTCTTTAGTCTCCCTTAATCTGTACTATTTCTCCAGTTTTTCATTGTCTTTTATGACCTTGGGATTTTTAAAGAATATAATCCCTTTCCTTTTTTTAGATAAAAGTTTCTTTTTACTTTGGGTTTGTCTGGTTTTTTTCTCATGACTAGAGTCAGGTTACGTATTCTCAGCTAGACTACAATATATCACATCTGGAAATACACAATACATTCCACCTCTCATTGGTGATATTAATTTTGATCACCCAAAGAGTTGCCTTATTTCTTTATGTAATTTTTTTTTCTCTTGAAACTCATGCAAAATTGGTGGGGAAATGATTTAAGATGATGCAAATACTCAACTCCTCATCAAAATTTAATACTCATTAATGTTTACAAAATTCTAATTGTCTAACTCTAGCCCACCTGCCACATTGACCAGTTGGCTCTCAACAACCTACTATAAGTAGGTCCCTCCTGTCTTTCCAACTTATTTATTTATTACTGGTATGAGCTCAGGACTTCCTACTTTTTAATGATTTATAATTTGTTACAGTACTAAATAAAGTAGGTGATCAAGTTGCCCCAGATTTGGTCAGAAGGAGCCTATTCATTTTTTTCTCTATCGTTTTGTGTGCCCCCTTTTCATGAGCTCTTCCCTACTTTCTGGAATAACAAGACAACCTAAGCTCATCTTATACCTACCCTGCCCCAGCCTTGCAATCAGCCAGTTCTCTAAGAAGTTAAGTTCTTTTTAGTGGATAATAGGATTAGAGTGCACTAAGTTTGCACAAGTTCTGTGCACTAGGTTTGCTCAACTGGAGTGTCTTTGCTTCTTGGCACTTTCAGAAGACAAAGCTAGGAAATATATGTATGTATATAGACAAATGTATACACCAAGCTAAAAATATATTAAACATTTGTACATGCTTGTAAATACATTCATATACATGTGCATATATTCATGCATTTACAGGTAACCCCCATATAACATGGTTGTTAAGTTCCTTAAAAATGCCATGTTATGCAAATTCGTGTTATACAAAACAAAGAACTAGGACAAAAAACGGGGTTAGTTTCCAATTAAAAAAAACATGCTATTATATTTTTATAATTAAGAGAAATATCTTCATTAAAGCAACTTTCACCAAAAGTATAACATATTAATATGTATTAAATAATGTTTTCTTCATCATCTTCTAAGCACCATTAACTGAGGGTGTTTTCTTTTTGACAAGATATCTTCATCCTCTGAACTTAATACTCCACGAACAAAATGGATTTAAAATTCTAATAAATTTAGATTTCTGCAGTCAAATCTGATATGACATCCATGCTCAAATGAAAAATTTCAAAGGAGGTATCTTTTGCTCTTAAAAGCCCTTATTACGCTCCGTGTTGTTTGGGGATTTCTCTAATTCTAAAACCGTGTTTGAGTGAAACCATGTTCTAGGATGCCGTGTTGTACAGAGGTTTTCCCCAATTCTCGAACCATGTTATAGAAGTGCCATGTTATACCGGGGTTACCTGTACAAATATAGTATATATTCACATTTTAGAAATTCTGAGTTCACATTATCGTAGCACCTCTAATTTCAATTCACCACCACAAGGTACTTCATTTTTATGCTTCTTCCTCAGTGAGAAAACTGGCTCCCAACATCATTATCACATTTATTTCTTTGCTCATTCATTTGTTAATTTATTCACAAAAATTTGTTTTAATTAGAAAAAAGGTGACATAGCTTTTCTCCAGTGTTGCTCCACTCCTCCCTGATACTTTCCTTTCATATTTCCATAGTCACAGGAGGCACAAAAAGCCTTCAATTCTATCAAGTTCCATAACCTATACTCTCCTCCTTAATAGTATTATTTTACAATCTTGGATCTGGAATATTTATTTTGTTACCAGGAAACTGGGAATGAGGTGATCACCTTCTCTCCTATGCCACGTATGAACGTAATTTTGAAAAGTAGGGGTTTGGAGTAGGTTTGGAAATAATGGGTTATAGAGAAGTCATCCTGTACCCATCTAAAGTCGCAGAGGTGAGATCCTGAGATGTGCAAATCCGTTTACATTTTATAACAACTTAAAATTTTTAACTTACCCTTTGATTTTCCTCTACCTAAATGTTTTTTTTGCTTAAATTCTAGATTGCTGAAGTATGTAGCTAATACATAAACAGGGTTGGAATAGTTTAAATACAAGTCGTTAAGCTTTTGCATATAACAAAGGAAGTTACCATGCAAAAACATTTCCTGAAGCATGATTCTTGGAAGACTAATTATCTGGAAGTATTGTGAGTCCTTAAAAATAGGATCCATAGTCAAGTAAATTTGGAAAATCTGTAGTCAAATACACTACTTTTTTCTCCAAGAAATCATAGGGACTTTATATTAATAACGTACATTAAAAATTGCCAGGAGGAAAAAGAATTCACCAGATCTCTATACCATATCTTCAAATTAATAATTTGTCTCTGGGTGATATCATGGAAAAAACACAGTTTGGCAAATGTTGCTGGAAAGATCCAGGAAAATCTTTTATTAAATTTTCCTGTTGGGAAACTAGGTTATATTGCTGGTTAAGCTAGCCCATGTTTCAGAGTTCAGGGTGACATGGACTTGTAGTCTGGAGTAGCAGAAACATACAGAGACAAGAGGTAGATCTTGTCCAAGAAATGGCCAAATTTGAAAGCCAGAGAAGCCAAATATGCCATCAATTCCAAAGAATCGGGACATGAAGCTAAAGGATGAAGAGCCAGTAAAAGTAAAAACAGAATGAAAAGGCACAAAGGTGAAAATTAAATGAATAGGTCACAGGTTTCGATCATAAGTAAGGAAAGACATACAAGGTCCCTTTAGTAGTTAGGTCACAGCACTTGGTTCATGAATGGTTTGGCCTGAATGAAAGAAACATGGCCAAGGAAAGTATTTCTTTATTATCTAACAGACCAGAAACTGTTTTGCTAACACCGGATATTGTTTTCTAGTCGCTTAAATTCAGGGTGGAATATAAAACCCTGCCCATTGCCGCTTTTGCAGAAAGAAGAAGCCACTCTAGAATATTAGCAGCAGCTGCAGTCAGTCACTGGCAAAAAATCACATCTTCTTCAAGTTCCAGAACACACAGGTCTGAGCTCTAGCAATTAGGAACAGAAATAGCCAAAATTACATAAGCGCAGACGTTGTACTTGAAAAACCAGAACTTTAAGCAACTGCAGTTGGGGAGAATACTATAACTTACTGCTTCTGCTTGAAGGCCATGCATGACAAGGGGAAGGACCCTGGACCTGGGAAAAGACATTTCCCTTTTCTCTTCTTCACTAAGCCATGCACCAGTCCCCCAGGAAGAGGAACTGGGGTTAACAAGAGAACCGCTCTCTAGTCAGATGAGTTTATGCTTCATTACTTAATAAAGAATACAGAGATTACTTCAGAGAGTAAGCCCAGTCATTGACAAGGAATCCTTCCATTTTATAAGATCCCAAAAAATGACCATGCCAGGTGACCTCAAGTAAATATTAAGCACTATCAACAGCCGTAAAGATTCTAATAACCAGAATAGAGAAGCCAGTGAGCCATTTCCCTTATAGAGAGAAGCCTAAACAAAGTTTCTTCCTCTCTACACATCCTGAATGCTTCATAGGCTTTTCTGAGAAAGCCCCTTGCTGTATCAGTTAGCAAAACCTGACCAATCTCTAGAAATGTCTCTCCTTGTGATCGTGAAGCACACTGGGGCATCAGCAACCAAAGTCATTCAGGGAGCAGACGAGGCTTAAAGCTTCTAGAAGTTATTAGTCAACTGTGTTCAACCCAAGGCTCTACCTCCAAAAATTTAGAGAGATTGCTAAAGAAGTGGATTACCATTTTAGAAATTAAATGTTAAAGTATTAGGTTGGTGCAAAAGTAACTGTGGTTTAAAAGGTTAAAAAGAAAAAAAAAAATCTCAAAAACTGCAATTACTTTTGCACCAACCTAATAGCAAAATCTGTAACAACAAGAAGGAATCGTTTCAACTAATCTCCATATTTTATTAAAAATGTCAGGTGAAATAGTACAGTCGAATCAGACAGCTGACTTCCATTCTGGTCTCTGCCATTTGGTAGTTACGTGACCATGGGGATTTTACTTACCTTCTCTGAGCCTTAGTTCCTTGTCGAACACCATCCTTCTCCTTCTCCCTTACTGTGTTCTTGCCACATAGGCCACCTTTTAGTGACTTAAACCCAAATGTTCTTTCCCACATTGTAACCTTCGCATGTGCTGTTCCTTCTATCAGGAACACACTTTTGTAGCATGTGACATGGCTGGCCACTTCTCATCTTTTAGGTCTTTGCTCTTCAAAGAGGCCTTCTCTGACCACTGATCCTAGATTGTCTCCCCTTATTGTTCTGTCACAGTATACTTTACATTGTCTTAATAGAACTTATCACAATTTGTAGAAATATATTTATTTTGCTGATTGACTGCTTTATACTTTAACTTCCGTGCTCCTCACTTAGTGCCCATGAAGGCAGGGACTCTATATTGTTCACCATCACACACCTGCCACCTTGAATAGTACCTGGCACACATGGGTGTTTAACACAGACTTGCTGAGAAGGATAACTTATTTCCCAGACTTGCTTTGAGAATAAAATGAATGAAACCTATATAAAGAGTCTAACTCACTTCTTGGTCCCTTCTTTACTCTCCCTAAGTGCGGCACACCTAGAATTAAAACTTAGATGACATTGAATTTCTAGGAATAAAATTTAAGCATAGCAACCAAAAGATTACCATTGATGTTTGAAGATTTCTAGAAGAATAGGAATATTTGCAAATATATGAGGTCTGACAATTAAGTTCACGAACTTGTTACAACGATGTTGCTAACTTTTTGATATCAGAGGGATTATTCCTCATGAATTTGTACCAGGTGGACAACCAGTTTACCAAGTTTACTATTTGGATGTGCTGAAAAGGCTGCATGAAAAAGTTAGATGACCTAAACTTTTCGCCAACAATTCATGACTCTTGCATCACGACAATGCACCAGCTCACACGGCACTGTCTGTGAGGGAGTTTTTAGCCAGTAAACAAATAACTGTATTGGAACACCCTCCCTACTCACCTGATCTGGCCTCCAATGACTTCCTTCTTTACCTGCAGATAAAGGAAATATTGAAAGGAAGACATTTTGATGATATTCAGGACATCGAGGGTAATACAACAACAGCTCTGATGGTCATTCCAGATACAGAGTTTCAGAATTTTTTTGAAGGGTGGACTAGGCACAGGCATCAGTGCATAGCTTCCCAAGGGGAGCACTTCAAAGCTGATTATAGTGATATTCAGCAATGAGGTATATAGTACTTTTTCTAGGATGAGTTCATGAATGTTAATTGTCAGACCTCATATAATAATACCACACAACGTTGGTATTATTACCTTTTCCCATCTGCCCTTTTATTTTGTAAAGTGGATTGGTAATTGAAAGCAAGGAATACAAGATGTATTGTGCTAAGAAATATTCACCATGTTATTTGACAAGCTATGAATTGGAGCCAGACTTCTGAATCTCAGGCCAGAGCAAATTATTGTTTTTTATCCCAATGAAAATATACAAATCACTTTGCAAAGATTGAGCTATATTTCATCAGAGCTAAAACATATAAATTCCACCTCTTTTGCCTCCTTTCATGAAGGTTGTTACTAAAGGTTCTCCTGTGCTCTCGCTACCAACAGAAGTTCCGCCTTTAGAGAAAAGAAATCCAAATTAAGAAAATCAAATGGGACACAAACCTATCATTAACTCTGTCAGCTACAAGAATGGCAGGATGAACTATGAAATAGTACTTGCTTTCTTGGTCACTTTCCACAATTAAAGGGAAGTCATTTTATTTTAAGGACAAAGAAATTAGTGAAAATAAACTAATAACATTTGTTAATCAAGTGCTCTTGATATCCACAAAGAAATAAACATAGGACATAGAATCAGAGATTTTTTTTTTCTTTTGCAAGTAAGTAGCACCCAAAGGGATTATTGTATAATTCCTCAATTTACAATTGAAGAAACTGAGGCCTGAAGAAATTAGGTGAATGTCTTGGTAGAAGTGAGTACCACTCATGATCCAAGTCACCAAGTTCACTGATCTTCTACTTCCACAATTTCTTTTCCTCCCTTTGGCCTAGTTTTCCATTAGAATAACTGTTCCCAAACTTCTTGCCATTCAGTTTTTGATTGGGGACCACATTCTTTACCAGATGGCCCAGAGATTAGAGACCAAAATAAATTGAAATAATTCTTGAAAAATTTGTATTGTTTACTTCCATTATTGCTAATAATATGTGCTTATTTCTTTCCCTCATTCACATGGAGTGGAAATATTCACTCCAACATAAATTCTCAATCAAGACTATTCTCCTCTCTGTCTAGGAATAAGCAGTCTTTAGACACAAAGAGGGAAAGAGTCCTCTCATCCCCCTTTATAGATTTCTCTTTGCCAAAGCATTAAAGTTAGAAAAGAATGAGCTGGTGAGGCCTGGGGCTTTGAACTGAACACTTTGTATGCAGTGCATGTGCTTTTCACCACATATATAGAGAGATCCTTCCATGCAAGGTCAAGAAGCCTAGAGTAAACCAAAGAATTCTGGGGTGAAAGGGTATGTAATTGTGACAGAGTTTATTAACCCTAGTTGGCAGGTATTCTGTGAGGGCACCCTGTTCTTTCCATTTATTTAGAAAGCAGAAGAGGGAGCAGAAGTAATGTGTTCTCTAAGAAAGTATTGTCCAGTGAGATCATGAAAATTTTGTAGCCTGATTTCCAGAATTAGGAAACTAAGTTTCCTTCAAATAGAAGCAGTCAGAGATATGAAAAGGCTTCAGTTAATCAGTTAATATATATGCATTTAGGGCCTACAATGTGGCAGGCCCTGTGGCAGAGACTAGAGACCAGGCACGAAGAAGTCAGATAACTTTGATTTCTACCTGGGAGCTGCAGAAGGTACTTTCGACTGGCCTTCAAGCCATAAATAACTACCTCATTTTATCTATGATGCCCAGGAAACCATGTTAGGTTTTGTAGAGGATATAAATACATAGAGTCCTTATCCTCAAACAATATTCAACATGAGTTGGTAGCCAAGATAGAGAAACATAAAAAGGTGACTTAATAATGAAAGTAAGTGGTGCCTTCTGGGATTCTGGAATGTTCTATATCTTAATCTAGATGGGGGTTACATGAGTGTATACATACGTAAAAATTCATCAAGCTATATACTTAAGATTTGTGTACTATTGAAGATCTAAAAAAATAATGTAAGGCATTATGTGTTTTACCTTTATATATCTATATATATATATATATATATATATATATATATATATATATATATATATACATATATATACACACACACACACACACACACACACACACATAAAATATATATATGTATATGTATATATATCCTCATCAAATTCCAAAAATGATTTGAACCTTTTTATAACGTAATACACAATTACCAGATTACAAAATAAATAAGAGAGAAAACTGGAGAAAAGAAAAATAAAGACAGGAAATAAAAATAAGAAGCCAGAGTTTATGCTATTACCCTGAAATACATGCCATTAAGTCTTACTTATTGCTTGTGGTGGGCTGCAATTCTGGCTCTGAGCCTATGAAAAGAGGGAGACATGAGTCATTATGACCACAGATACAAACAAAACAGCAACTCAGGAGAAGCCCAGATATTCTTGGTTTTGAGGGCAGAGAAACATTTTTCCCATGGGTCCATGCGGAAAGGACACTGTGAAATGTAGGAAACCATGTCCCCAACAACGTCCATAAATTTGATAGTGCTTTTGGCTGGGTGGTTTCTTATAAAAATTTTTGTGTGTGCCAATGGTATAATGACAGAGCACAGTCCAGTAAAAGAAATTATACAGGGGCCAAAATGATATAAACGCTAGGAAGTGTCATACAAGTAGCACAGATAGTTTCAAAGCAGGGGAGTAGTGATGTGGTTTGGAGAAATTCAGAACGGCTTCATAGAGAAGGGGATATTCTGTTGAGCCTTGAAAAAAGATCAGAAGACATCAGTTAAGTTGATAGGAATGAAGTCATTCCTTGTAGTAAGGGATGCAAACCAAAGGGTGTAGGAAGCATGTGACAGGAAAATTTAAAGAAACAAGTAGGCTAGGCTGGTATATAATGAAAGAATGGGGCAGAAGACTGAAACATAAGTTTTGGCCAGACATTGGAGGCACTAGAACCCAGGCTAAGAGGTTTACTATTTATTTTAAAGACAAAGGATAGACACTAAAATATTTCAGGTTTCTGGAAAGAAAAATGTTACGATAAAAGCTATTATTTAGGAAGATTAACCTGGCTGTCTTTAGCTGGATAAATTAGAAAAGCAAGATGGAAAATAAGTTAGAAGTCTCTTCCCCAGGCCTCTAGACAATGCCTCTGTGATAGAATATAGACATCTCCTCATTTTACCTGTACACAAGGCTAAAGGATTGGCTGAAGATAATTGTTCCACAGGCAATAATGAAGCCACACCCATAACCAACAAGTTAGTTCCTTCTCCTGGGCCGGTTTAAATTTAGCCTGTGGTTTGAAACAACAACAAGAAGCAGCTAAGGAAACCAGGGAGGAAGCTTTGGATCTTTCTCAAAGCAACATGGAAAAGACGGGAGAGATGGAAAACAAAATATTTTGGAAGGGAGTGGAAAAGATGACCCTCTCATGGTGCTTAATGCATACAAGAAAGGAATGTTTATGCTCAAAATCAGAGAGTAGGGCAGCCTCCCTGGCCTCCCCACTGGAAAAGAAAGATGTTTTACAGACCTTTATAAAGGGGGTACCACCCTCACATGGCTCAGGATGCTATTTACCAGGGAATACTCAGGGGTTCCAACTGTCTTTTTTTTAAAAGAGAAATCCTGTCTCCTGCTGTTTCTGGATCCAAAGCCTGCGGACAGCAGTTTGAAGGCACATACCACCCAGTGCAGCTTCTTCATTCCTTTGCTCTGTTTGCAAAGCTGACATGCCTCACCAAGCATATTCACTGTTCTATAGCTTGCACAAAACCCTCCAATTCCTTTTGGAAATGTCTTTGTTTCTCTGTGTGTACTTGAACCGTTAGGTCAATGATCATGAGCCTGTCACTCAGCACCTGAGGAAAGTTTAAACAAATGTAAGGGCATAAGATCCTTGCTTCTTCCCTGAGCTAGTTGAGTAATAATGTGTATATTGTTGGAGAGAGAGAGAGAGAGAGAGAGAGAGAGAGAGAGAGAGAGAGAGAGAGAGACTGAGAATATCTCTCAGTCTTTGGAAATAAGCGTGACAAGAGGCATCACCTGCTGGCCTAGGAGGCTTCTGAAAAGCTGGGACCCATCCTCTTAGACTTAAAATTCCATCCACTCCTAGTTCTCCTGAGCCCAAGTTCTCTCAATGCCATGCCATAATAACCATGGGCATGGCTTGGTTTATCTAGTTCTCCATCTATTAAAAGACTGTGTAGGTCAAATACTTCTGCAGCCAAGGAAAGAACACTTGACTGAGAGCCAAAAAACCTGAATTCTAATTCCAACTCTACCACTTAACTATTATAGTAACATTAGGCAAACATTTACTTTTCTTTGATTTTTCAGTTTTTTCAACTGTAAAATGGACATTACAGTCATTTTCCTCTCCATCTTACAGGTTGGCATTGAGAGTCAAATGGAGATGGTTAAGGACATGAAGGACTTTGTAACCATAAAGCCCTGTACACACAAACTGGAGAGTTTCTTAGCCTAGTGGAGCTTTGCTGAGGAGAAGAAGTTTTAGAAATCTCTTGTTGGAGGGAAGCTTTCATGTTAGGATAATTTCTACTGGTCTTGGATCTTTGTTGACAACAGGAGATCCTTCAAATTATATAGCCTTTGTGTGACATTGCTCCCACCTCATCCTCCAATTATTATGCTTCTCTGCCTCTGTGGGAGTGGCAGCTTGTGGGAACGAAGGAGCTGGAATCTTTACTGAGAAAGCCATCCCTCTGAACTTTGCATCCTGTGTATAGTAAATGATGAAAAAGGCCCCTTTCTCTGACATTTTTTCATTGGCTCTTTTCCATCCTACCAGCCACATAGATACAGCGACTGGAAGAGAGCCTGGAGATTACCTATGTAAGCCTCACTTTTGAAAGATGAGCAATGGGCAGCGCCGAGTCTAAGGAACTCACTCCAAGTGACATAGCTGGACAATTGGGCTAATACAGTTCTCAAATTCACAGATGGCTAGGTCTAAACTTAGCTGAACTTATGAGACTCCAGATAGCTCTGAGATAGTTATTCACCTTCCCATGACTTTGTTTACTCATTTAAAAATAGAAATGCAAAATGATCCTACCTTACAGGCTCTAGGGAGTGCTGGCAAGAACAGAACATACTTTGTCAATTTACGTCTCTTTATAAATGCTTTTAGTTATTATCAATTAATTAAAAGAAAAAAGCTTGAATTAAGGCCTAAGTTTTAGGATAGTTTAACATGAATATAATTAGCTTAATTACTTGCATTATATAGACATATATAGCATAATAAAATTTTATAGCAAAATATATTACATATCTCATACACTCATAAAATATAATAATTTAGCTATGTATGATATATTGATGTTTCGGTAATATGATATATGTTCAACGGGTAACTTATATATACACACATACTTTCATATATGTTATATAAATTTGAAATATCTACAATATGCCAAAATCCTGAAGACTGTTATTAATACTTTAGTAACAAATTCAAAATACACTGAGTATAATTTATTAATTTTTTAAATTAAATATTTTAGAGAACTTATATGTTCAGAGCAAAAGTGATTAAGAAGCACAGAAAGTTCCCACATAACCACTGTCCTCACACACACACAACCTCCTCCACTATGGAAATCCTGTGCGACAGTTGTACACTCGTTTCACCTGATGAACTACATTGACACATCATTTTCACCTGGAGTCCACAGTTTATATTGGGGTTCATTTCTGGTGTTGGACATTCTATGGATATGGACAAATATATAATGATATGTATCTACCATTGTTGTATCATACAGAATAGTTTCATTGCCTAAAAAATCCTCTGGGATCCACCTATGCAGCCCTCCCTGCCCCCGGCCCCTGGCATTCACTGATCTTTTTACTGTCCCCATAGCTTTCCCTTCTCAAGAATATCATATGGTTGGAAGCATATAGAATGCATCCTTCTGAGATTGTCTTTTATAACTTAGGAATATGCATTTAAGCTTCCTCCATGTCTTCTTATGGCTTCATACCTCATTTTCTTAGTGCTCAGTAATATCCCATTGTCTGCATGTACCACAGTTTATCCACTAACATACTGAAAGACATCTTAGTTGCTTCTAAGTTTTGGCAATTATGAATAAAGCTGCTATAAATATTGTGCGCAGATTTTAGTATGGACAAAATTTTCAATTCACTTGGGTAAAAACCAAGAAGCGTGATTGCTCGATCATGCAGCAAATATATGTTTAGTTTTGTAAAAAACACTGCCAAACTGTCTAAGCATCTATACCATTTTGCATTCCCAGTAGCAATAAGTGAACATTCCTGTTACTCCACATCCTAATCAGCATTTGGTGATGTCAGTGTTTGTAATTTGCTCATTCTAATAGGTGTGCAGTAGTATCTTGTTTTAATTTGTGATACCCTAATGACATATAATGTTGAGGATTTTTCCACATGCTATTTGTTACTGTATATCTTCTTTGGTGATATGTCTGTTCAGGTCTTTTGCCCAGTTTTACTAAGACTTAATTTTTTTTAGAACAGGCTTATGAGCACAGCTAAATCAAGAAGAAGGTACAGAGATTTCCCACACACTCCCTGTCTACATACAGGCACAGCCTCTCCTATTATCAACATCCCCTACTGGTGGCACGTTTGTTACAACTATAATAATAAGTTTACATTGACATATCATAATTGTCCATAGTCCATTATGGTTCACTCTTCATGTTATACATGCTATTCGTTTGAACAAATGTATGACATGAACCCATCATTATATTAGGTTGGTGCAAAAGTAATTGTGGTTTAAAAGGTTAAAAATAATTGCAAAAACCGCAATTACTTTTGTGCCAACCTAATAGTATCATACAGAGTATTTTCACTGCCCTAAAAATCCTCTGTGTGTCACCTATTCATCCCACCCACCCCTTTTCCAACCTCTGACAACCACTGATCTTTGTACTGTTTCTGTAGTTTTACCTTTTCCAGAATGTCATGTAGTTGAAATATTTTGCCCATTTTTAAATAAAGTTGTTTGGTTTTTATATTGTTGAGTTTTAAGAGTTATTTGTATATTTTGGACAATAGTTCTTTATCAGATGTGTCTTTCGCAAATTTCTCCCAATCAGTGGCTTGCCTTCTCATTCTCTTGACATTGTCTTTCAAAGAACAGAAGTTTTTAATTTTAATTAAGTTCAGCTTATCAATTATTTCTTTTATGGATGGAAACTTTCTTGGCGTATTTACCGCAGCTGATAATGACTTTTCATATTGTCATTTTGCATTATCTAGGTTTTCTCCTGTGTTATCTCCTAAGCATCTTAATTTTGCATTTTAAACTGATTTACTAGGATTCATTTTGAGTTAACTTTTGTGGATTCTTTTTTTTTTTTTGCTTATAAATATCCAGTTGTTTTTAGTACCAGTGATTGAAAAGATTGTTTTTTCTCCATTGTACTGCCTTTGTTAATTTATCAAAGATCAGTAAACTATATTTATATAAGTCTATTTTGGGGCTCACTATTTTGTTTCATTGATCTATTCTTTCACCAATACCACACTGTCTTGATTAGTGTAGATATACAGTACAGTTATGTGCTGCCTAATGATATTTTAGTTAAAGACAGACCACATACATGACTGTAGTATCACATAGCCTAGGTGTGTGGTAGGATATACCCTAGGCTTGTGTAAGGATACTCTATGAAGTTCACACAAGGATGAAATTGCTTAACAATGCATTTCTCAGATTGTCTCCCCACTGTAAGTGGCACGTAACTGTATATCTTGAAGTCAGGTAGTATCAGCCTTCTGACTTTGTTTTTTCTCCTTCAATAATATGTTGGCTATTCTGGGTCTTTTACCTCTCCATATAAATTTTAAAATCAGTTTGTCAATACTCACAATATAACTTGCTGGGATTTTGATTGAGATTGCATTGCATATGGGTCAAGTTGGAGATAACTGATATCTTGACAATACTGAATCTTCCCATCTATGAACATGGAATATCTCTCCATATATTTAGTTCTTCTTTGATTTCATTAATCAGTTTTGTTGTTTTCCTTATACAGATTTTGTACATATTTTGTTAGATTTATAGCTAAGTATTTCATTTTTTGAGTACTAATATAAATGGTAATGTGTTTTTAATTTCAAATTTCATTTGTTCATTGCCAATATACAAGAAAGTGAATGACTTTTGCATATTAACTTTATATTCTGCAACCTGGCTATAATTGCTTATTAGTTCCAGGAGGGGTTTTTTGTTTGTTTGTTTGTTTGTTTGTTTCTGTTGATTCTTTCAGATTTTCTACATAGATTATCAAGTTATCTGCAAACAAAGATAATTTTATTTCTACCTTCCCAATCTATATACCTTTTCTTTTCTTGTCTTGTCATACTGCATTATCTAAAACTTTCAGAACAATGTTGAAAAACAATGGTGAGTGAGGACATCCCTGCCTTGCTCTTGATATTGGTGGAAAAACTTGGAGTTCTCACCATGATGTATGATGTTAACTATAGGTTTCTTTGTAGATATTCTTTATCAAGTTGATGAAGTTCCCATTTAGTCCAAGTTTTCGGAGAGTTTTATCACGAAAGAATGTTGAATTTTGTCAAATGCTTTTTCTTCATCTATTGGTATGATCATGTGGTTTTTAGCCTATGGATGTGATGGATTACTTTAATTGATCTTCGAATATGAAACTATACTGTATACCTGGGATAAATCCCACTTGATCATGGTGTTTAATTCATTTTACAAATTGTTGGATTTGAGGATTTTTGCTAATATTTTGTTGAGGATTTTTTGCATCTATGTTCATGAGAGATATTGGTCTATAATTTTCTTGTAATGTGTTTGTCTAGTTTTTGTATTGGGTAAGACTGGCCTTGTACAAAGAGTTAGGATGTATTCCCTCTGCTTCTATCTTCTAGAAGAGATTGGAGAGAATTGGTATAATTTCTTCCTTAAATATTTGGTAGAATTCACCAGTGAAACCATCTGGACCTGGAGTTTTCTGTTTGGGGAGGTTATTAACTATTGATTCCATTTCTTTACTAGCTACAGGCCAATTCAGATAGTTAATATCTTCTCGTATGAGTTTTGGTAGATTGTGCCTTTTAAAAAATTGGTTCACTTCATCTAGGTTATCACATTTGTGGACATAGATTTGTTCATAGTAGTCCTTTGTCTTTTGATGTCCATGGGATCTGTAGTGATGTCCCCTTTTTTATTTGGGCTACTAGTAATTTGTCTTCTCTTCCCCCGCCTCCTTAGTCTGGCTAGGTTTTTATCAATTTTATTGATCTTTTCACAGAACCAGCTTTTGATTTCATTGATTTTCTCTACTGATTTCCTGTTTTCAGTTTCATTAATTTTTGCTTTAGTTTTATTTTATTAATTTTATTCTGCTTATTTTGTATCTAATTTGCTTTCTTTTTACTAGTTTCTTAAAGTGGAAGCCTAGATTATTGACTTTTGAACTTTCTTCTTTTCTAATATATACATTAAATGCTGTGAATTTCCATTTAAGCCATCCTTTTGTATATTCCACACATTTTATTAAGTTGTATTTTCATTTTCATTTAGTTCAAAATATTTTAAAATTTCTCTTGAGATATCTTCTTTGACCCACATGTTATTTAGAAGTACGTTGTTTAATTTCCAAGTATTTGGGGATTTTCCAGCTATCTTTCTGTTATTTATTTATAGTTTAATTCCATGATTGTCTGAGAACAGACACTGTATAATTTCTATTTGAAATTTGTCGAAATGTGTTTTATGGTCCAGACTGTGGTCTTTCTTGGTGAATGTTCCATGGAGCTTGAGAATATGTAATCTGCTCTTTCTGAATGAAGTCTATAGACGTCCATTATATCAATTTGATTAATGGTGCCATTGAGTTCAACTCTGCCCTTACTGATTTTCTGCCTGTTGGATCTATCAGTTTCTGGTAGAGGCATGTGAAAACTTCTAACCATAATAGTGGATTCATCTGCTTTTCCTTGCAGTTCTATCAGTTTTGCCTCATGTATTTTGACACTCTGTTGTTAGGCACATACACATTAAAGACTGTTATGTCTTCTTGGAGTATTGACCCTTTATCTTCATGTACTGTCTCTCTTTATCCCCGACAATGTTCTTGCTCTGAAGTCTGCTCGGTCTGAAATTAATACAGTGACTACTGCTTTCTTTTGATTAGTGTTAGCATGATATATTTCTCTCTATGCCTTTATGGTCAATTATATGTGTCTCTATGTTTATTAAAGTGTGTTTCTTGTGGACAACCTATAGCTGGGTCTTTGTTTTTGATCTACTCTGGCAATCTGTGTCTTCTATTGGCTGTATTTAGGTATTGAAGTTTAAAACAGTTATTGATATTGCTGGATTAATATCTACTATATTTGTTAGTGTTTTCTATTTGTTGCCCTTGTTTTTTATTCCTATTTTTGTCTTCTATACTTTCTCCACTGTTTGTGGTTTTAATTGAACATTTTATATAATTCCATTTTCTGTTTCTTAGCATGTTGATTATACTTTTTTTTTTTAATTTAAGTTGTTGCCCCAGAGTTTACAGTATGTATTTACAACTAATCCAAGTTCACTTTCAAATAACACTATACCACTCCACAGGTAGTGTAACTATTAAAATTTTACCATATTTTACAGTGGAGTTCTCTCTCTATCTCTCTCTCTGTCTCTCTCTCTGTATATATATAACATATATATTACATATATATTACATATGTAATTACATATATAACACACACACACGCACACACACACACACACATATATATACACATATATATATATGATTTTTAATTTTTTATCTTATCCCTCAAATGATTTAAGGTAGCTTATAACTTTGCAGATAATGCTATAACACGTTGTGTAGAAAATGCACAAAAAGGATACTTTTCAAAAGCTCCATAAAACATATGGATTATACCAATGCACACTCAAAGCCAATCTGCACTCTTATCTATCATTGTAGGTGATTCTCCCCTATTGCAAGTCCTGCAAGGAACAGCTGTCATCCAGATGTTCTCATCTCTCTTTGGGCCTCAAATGGCTGTGGATTTGCACAGAAAATAACAAGTGCTTCTCTGTGGTCATCATCCCTCAGCAAATACTGAGAAAGAACTAAGCTGCCTTTGATGTCTTGCTGTCCCCCATGCCTCTTTCCTCTCTCCCGATCCCCCAACCTTATTCCTCTCTATCGATGAGTCCATCCTATAACAGGGCCATTCTTGTGCTCATTAGGTTGTTAAATGATCCCTGCCAAAATAGTAAGTAAAATATGAAGTATGGTGTTGATCAGAAAGAGCATGGATTTGAGCCCAACTCTGCCATTATTATTTGGCAAATCACTAAATTTCTTTGCTTCCCAATGTTTCCATTTATAAAATAAGGTTCATGATAGGACCTCATAAAATAATTATAATGTTAAATGTTAAGATCAAGTTAATATCCATGACTCAGCAGACCCAAGTTTGGATCTCAGTTCCACCTTGAGCTCATAACTCAGGCTCTCTGAACATCAATTTCTTCTTTAGCAGAGTGGAGAAAACAATACTTATTTCACAATAGTGTTGTTATGATAAGACAGCAATACAAAATGCCTCACTCATAGCTAATCCTGAAGGAATATTAGCTTCTTTCCCCTTTCCTGGTAATTATAGATTTTCAATAATAATGCCGTTAGATATGAGTCTCACAGAAATCACTGGCTTTTAGAGGGCAATTCTAGTGGATTACAGCTTTTAGGCTCAAAGGAATCAACTGTAAAGGTAAAATGGCAGTTAGTGAAGACTGAATTTTATGGTAGAGAACCATGCTCCTGTTATCACAACCTACAATTGAATATTTCATTAACTCTAAAATGTTGTCCTGCTTTCCACATATTCCCAGGCATCTTGATCATCTACATTTCCATGTATGAAAATACCCATGATTTCGCACGTCTAGAAATGGCTGTACAAATATTCCTCACCCATCATGAACTACTCAGCGTATCCACTCAGGTCTTTGCCAATCTGTCTATTGATTCTTATGTCTCTAGCACTAATCACAGTTCCCAGCATAAAGTATTGTTCTATTAATATTTACTGAATTAATAATACACCTGATAAGCACTAAGCCTGGTTAAGCACAATGCCTGATTTAATCCTTACAACATTATAAAATATGTATGACCATTCCTAAATAACATAGCAGGACACCAAGGCTCAGTGCTGTTGACTATTCAAATTACTGTTAGAGGTGGCAGAGATGGGAATTTAAGTCAGGCTTGTTTGTATGGGTGATATGGAGATAAAGGTTTAACAACCAGCTATCTGAGAAACAAAAGCCCTGATTTGTAGCATATGCCAATTTCCATAGTGTAAACATTTCCACCACTGTCAATTTTAAGATACCAAAGTAATATCAACAGGTTCACAAAATTTAACAATTGGCTCTTGCAAATAGCTACAAGTTGGCTCCAGCCCACCACTAGTTTCACTGCAAGTTTAGGGTGTTTTCAACTAAGCTAAGGCTGCTAGTAAGGCTGTTCATACTGTCTTGTTGGCTGAGGATCCCACTAATAGCTAGAATACAATCACCCCCTGTAACCTTTGCCTGTTGACGACCTCTGTATTCCAGACTATTTTGCAGCTGGTCATATTACTGACAAATCCACTTATCAGGAATGTTCTTCCTTCCCCAAAGACCAGCCATCCACCATCCACTTCTGCTTTTAGACATGAAGTAGGCAGAATGGAATATTTTAAAGTAACAGACCCCAAATACTCCATTTTTCTGACTTCCCTCCTTAAAAAAAGCAAAAAAAAAAAAAAAAAAAAAAAAAAAAAAAGCAATACCCTATTGGAAATTTATCAGGGAGAACTTCTGTACAGTTGTTTTGTGACAGGAATGGCAGTTGATAAGTTGTGTTCGCGTTGAAATAACAATGTTATTACGTGAAGCTTCTTATCGTTAGTGTATTCAGACAGAAAAAATGTTTAGAAAAACTCACCGAGTCCTCAAAGTTTTCTCGGGATTGTCTAGGATGACATGGACTTCTAGCAGAATCTATACAGGATGATTAGAGGGGAAGCTTTTGGCACTCTTAAAAACTCTCACGTTATTTTCTCCCTTGGGAAGCTGCTCAAGAACATGTTGTATTGGGAGTGCAAAGCCGCCAGGTCACTGGAATCATTTCTTTGTGACTTGGGGATTTCTCAGAGCCAGAAATGTTATCCAAGCTTCATCCCTGTGACTGAGGCAAATTGTATCAGCTGCTCACAGGATACCAGATCTCAATACAACATCTATTTAAGCAATGCCCTGGATGGCAGATGTTGGAGCCTGGTTACTGGAGGCATGTGCAACTTCGTGTCCTGAAACCTGGTTTATTCTCTCTAGCTTACTAGTAACAGTTTGAAAAAAAATTAGGGAAAAGATCATGTTAGAGTAACATGACTGTCAGGAAGAAAAGTGGTGCTATTTATGTGTACTTGTGTGAATACTAGTTGGGTATATATGGTTTTGAGTGCATATGGGTAAAGTCACACATGACTCGGATGAAAGAAGACAACAAGCAATGGGTGAAGTGGAGTCTTCAGCTTAAGGTCAAGAGACTGTAGTCTTTTCCCAGCTCTATTATACTATCTAACGCTATGGCCTGGAATCCTTACTTAGCTTTCTTTCCTTTTTAAAAATTTTCTTATCCTTAATTCTCTTGAGTAGAAACACAGGGCTTTGAAATCTATGGAGTAACTTCCTTTTTTTTAATTCCTAGATTCCAGGAGATGAAATTAAATAATGCTTTTAGTTTCAAAAGTGGCTTGAATAAGACATATTTCACAGGAAACAAGTAAAAAATATCGAAATAACTGCATTTTTGAAGAAACGTTATTAATTTAGGACTTAAGGAAAACCCCTATGATTTTTTTTTCCTTAAAACTTTATCCACATACATATGGATAAAAGTGAAAAAAATAAAATAAAACGCCAATCACCCAGATGGCTCTAAGTGTTTGATATCTGTCATCATACAGGCCAAACACCTGGATGATTGCATTCATTTTCACTCTTTAGCCAGATGTTTTGAAACCATGGAAGTATGGCTTAGATAAAAAGTAGATGTTTTTATCCCAAAAGGCAGAATAGGTTGCAGTAAAACGTAGAAGTAGAAGATGAGCAATTTTTCAGTGCCTTCTCCTTGTCAGACACTTTCCCTCACATTTTATTTATATTTAATCTTCATAAGGATACTATGAGGCATTATTCCCAACTTACAGATAAGGAAACTGAAGCATAGGAACTTAAATTATTTGCCAATGTCACATAACTAAGAAGTAGTAAAGATGTGATCTGAATTTATTATGGGGGAGAACTATTAGAAATGAATATATTCAGTTATAGGTAATAAAATTAAGATCTGAGGAAGACAGAGTTGCTGCATAAATAATACAAGCATACAAGGAGAACTAGAAACAGACATAATGATTGTTGTTGTTCATCTTAAGGACTTCTCAATCCAAGCTTGTAAAAAAGTGTCTCTGGAAGGAGTTAAAAAAAAAAAATATCCCAGGAGAACTGGTCCACTTTTGCATAGATCTCTTCATTGCACCACACTGTCTTTGGCTCTAACCAGACTGTAAAATTAAACACAATTGCCTTATTAATTGTCTCACCTCCCTGGAGTTAGGAATTTTGGAAGATTCTGTACAAAGAATGTAACTTATTATACAAATGTATGCAAAATAGCATGCAAATATATGAGTAGTGGTTTTCTAGGGAGAAGATTCTGAAGACTGGGTTTTATAAATCCTTGTAAATAACCTGGGAGGTAAACTTCCCTCTATACAGAGCCAAAGCAAGTTGGCCCATCCCAAGGTTCTCAAGAATGTCTTGATCTTGGGAAAACAATGAATCATATTTTTCTCCTTTAAATGCCAAAGAACATAAATTCCTGAGCCCACAAGGAAAGAAAATCCAATCCACTACCTATAAGACTCTGCTCTTTTGTAAGGTAGATTTGATGAATCACAGTCAATGATCTGATCAGACACTGGAAAACACAGGAAGACACTGCAAAGAGCAGAACTGGTTAACCTTTTAGAGAATTGTTCATGGGCAAAGATATTCCACATTTTCCCAGATACTAAGCAGGAGAGGAGAATGACCCTTGTGAGGTTACCCTACTTGGCTCTCAAATTGATAAAAAGATCATTTCTTGGGTCTTGAAGATTATCATGCAAACTCAGGAAGGCATATTTGGTCACAAGTTTACAATACTCCAGTTGCTGACCTACAGGTTAGGACACTGGGAAGAACATTCATTTTCTAAATAAATATAGGGATGAGAATTTACAGGGTAAGGAAATGGGGGTGAAGGAGGGCAGATGAGTGTATAAATGTTAGTTCCAGAATATGAGTGAATGGGTGGGAGATAATGCACCCTTTGGAAATAGCAAATGTTGAAACTTTTCAGAGAAGGAAATAAATCATAAAAGAATTTGGAATGCTCTTTATAGCTGAAATAGAAGAAAATTAAATATCTTCAATAAGATTCTGGAGAGAAATTTTATGTAACTTTATTATTTAAATATTAGGAAAAAATGATCAAATCAGCCAAAATTCAACAGGGAATAATCTCTTTGGAAAATAGCACATACATATCTACAAATATTTAGGAGAAAATGAAAGACTATGGAGACAAATTATGTGTCTCAATAGTGGGACGCTTTCTGACCTACCCCCACCCAGAGGCCTATGCTGAAAATGTTCAACACTTAAACAGAGCCCTGCCCTGAGCCAATTCAATACAAACTGAGCATTGTTTTAGAGGTGTCATCCTCCCTAATTGACGGAGTCCAGAAGTTTTCTTGCTGCCCTCGTAGGGGTGTCTGACATGATTGCCTGATAAACTAATAATAAAAATGGCTAAAATGCACAGAGCATTCTGCTTGTGCAGTTATCTTTCTAAATACTTTACATACATGATCTTATTTAAATCTCAAACAACCCTCTAAGGTAAATATTGCTATCACGCTTAAGGATGAGTAAGGGAAGTTTCAGTAAAAGGTTAAGTATCTTGCTCCAGGACACTCAGCTAGTAAGCGACAGAGCGAGGGAACAAAAGCTCATAGGGTACGGGGGAAGGTGAGGGGACTGGAAAACAATCAGTAACCACAAGATGGCCACGGGGTTTTGAAAATTAATCTGGGGAACGTAATTTAGTGGTTACCAGAGGGTAAGGGGGTGGGGGGTGGGAGATGAGGGTAAGGGGGATCAAATTATGGTGATGGAAGGAGAACTGACTCTGGGTGGGGAACACACAATGGGATTTACAGATGATGTGATACAGAATTGTACACCTGAAATCTATGTAATTTTACTAACAATTGTCACCCCAATAAATTTAACAAAAATAAAAAAAAAAAATTTAAAAAATAAAAACATAAAAACCAAAAAAAAAAAGCTCATGCTAGTCACCACTACATAGGCCTGCTATAAAGTCTCATATGCCATCCCACCTAGTACATGCTCACATTTACTCAGTTATAAACTACACTAAGTGTTTGAAACTCCAAGTTGACCAGGGTCTCCTCCCCGCAGTGTTTGTACATTTGTCATTGTACATACTAAGAACAAAGAGGTTAGAAAACTCAGCCAAAACCATGGACCTATCATCTACCTGACCATACGTATCTTGCTCCAGCCTCATGATTGGTCCTCTGAGATGCAGAGCCAACAGGATCATGCCAGAGTACCCTATATCCCTTGGCACTGTCATTTAGAATTTTGTCATCTTGCATCAAGCCCAACCATATAAGGGTATTTCTTCTTCCTCCTATAAGCCCTACCACTTCTTGATAATTAATTCCCCATTCCTCGATGAACACAATTTATGGCCAAGTAGGTCTCAAGCTGAGAACTCAAAGTTTCTGTCATGTATAAACCCACTATTCATATGACAGCTAAAATAGCAAAGTGCTTATTTAATTCCTCAATCCAGGACACGACACACTTGCATCAACTTATGGAAACACTTAGCCATTAGGGTGGTCTTGTTTCTTTCTAGATCAAGCCCCTCAAACCCCACATTTCTCTCTCTGTGTGAAGTCTTTAGGTTTCGGAGACAAACCATTAGAAGCAAAGAAAATAAAATACTTTAAAAAATAGCAGGCAGATACAGAAGTAGATCAACCCCTACTTCAAAAAACCTAAAACTAAAAATAAAAAATTAAACTGACATTAAGGGAGACTGGCCAGCAGAATGCACAAAAAGGTCATAAGAGAGCTGGGTGATAAATGCAATTTGAACTCCTCTAATCCTTTGACTGTTTACACATGAGCCCATTAGCCTTGCTGATTATCTATCTATACCGTTGTTTTTTTTTTTTTCAAAAACTTCATTAAAAATCATGTTTATACAGAAAAGCACACAAGTCAGAAATTTACCAATGAATTTTTACAAAGTGAACACCCCTGTATAACTAGTATCCAGACCAAGAAACAGATAATTGCAGTACCAAAGAAGGCCCTCATAGAACTATCCAGTCACTTACCCACTCATGCTCTGCCCAAGGGTAACCACTCTCTTGTGACTTCACTATTTTTTCAATTGTTTATTTTTTTTAGTTACAGTTGACATTCAATATTACTTTACGTTAGTTTCAGATTTATAGTATAGCATTTAGACATTCGTATAATTTATGCAGTGACGCCTCCCTCCCTAGTAGTCTAATACACCTCTGGCACTATAAGAAATATGGAATGCTTCACAAATTTGCATGCAGTCTTTGCACAGGAACCATGCTAATCTTCTCCTTATTGTTCCAGTTTTACTATATCTGCTGCCAAAGTGAACACTCTCCTGTGACTTCTTAAATGGAGATTTGTTTTGCATGTCCTTAAACTTTACATATATAGAATCATGCAGTATGTACTATTTTGTGTAGCAGTCTTTTTTTTACTAAAAATTATATTTCTCTGTCATCCATGCTGTTATAATTTATTGTATTTCTATTCATTATTTTCTGTATAGTATTCCATATGAATATACCATGATTTATGTATTCTATTGTAGATTGATATTTGAGTTGATTTTTCATTATTACACATGCACTCAATGCCCAATTAATGTACATGACGTTAAAAAATTTAATGTATTTATTTATTTTTAAATTATAGTTGGCATACAGTATTATATTAGTTTCAGGTGTACAACATGGTATGACATTTACATACCTTATGAAATGCTCATCATGATAAGTCTAGCAACAATCTGTCACATTACAAATTTATTACAATATTATTGGCTATACTCCTATACTATATATTACATCTCCATAACTTATTTTGTAGCTGGAAGTTTGTACTTTTGTACTTCTTAATCCCTTCACCTTTTTCATCTACCCCTCTACTGCCTTCCCCTCTGGCAACGATTAGTTTGTTCTCAGTCTTTATGAGTCTGTTTCTGTCTTGTTTTCTTTGCCCATTTCTTTTGTTTTTCAGATTCCATATATGAGTGACATCCTGCAGTATTTGTCTTTCTCTGTTTGACTAACTTCACTTAGCATAAAACCCTCTAGATCCATCAAGGTTGTTGCAAATGACAAGATTTTGTTCTGTTTTATAACTGAGTAACATTCCAAGTACATACACCACAATTTCTTTATCCATTCATCTACCAATGGATATCTTGGCTACTCTAGGTATAAGCATACCTCATTTTATTGTGCTTCACTTTATTGTGCTTCACAGATAATTGAGTTTTTTTACAAATTGAAGGTTTGTGGCAAACCTATGTCAAGCAAGTCTATTGGTACCACTTTTCCAACAGTCTCAGATTATGGTTAGCATTTGTAGCAATAAAGCATTTTTAAATTAAGGCATACCCATTGTCTTTTTCAACATAATGCTATTGCGTACTTAATAGACTATGCTATAGTGTAAACATGACTTTTATATGCACTGAAAAACTAAAATATTCATGTGACTCACTTTATTGTAATATTTGCTTTATTGTGTGGTCTGGAAATGCATCAGTGATATCTCCAAGGTATGACTGTAATGCTGCAATTAACATAAGGGTGCATGTATCTTCTCAAATTAGTGTTTTCGTTTTCTTCAGATAAGTACACAGAAGTGGAACTGCTGGATCATATGGTAGTTCTATTTTTAATTTTTGAGACATTGCCACACTGTTTTTCATCATGGCTGCCCCAGTTTACAATCCCACAAACAGTGCGCAGAGGTTCCCTTTTCTCCACATCCTCGCCAATACTTATTCTTCATTGTCTTTTTTATAATAGCCATTCTGACAGTTGTGAGGTGATATCTCATTGTGGTTTTGATTTGTATTTCCCTGATGATTAATGATGCTGAGCATCTTTTTGTGTGTCTTTTGGCCATCGGTATGTCTTTGGAAAATGTCTATTCAGATCCTCTGCCAAATTATTAGTCAGATTATTTTGTTATTTTTTTGATGTTGACTTGTATGAGTACTTTATACATTTTTGAATATTAACCCCATATGAGATACATCATTTGCAAATATCTTTTCCCATTCAATGGGTTGCCTTTTCATTTTGTTGATGGGCTTTTCTTGCCTTTGCCCAAGGAGACATATCTAAAAAAATATTGCTGAGACCAATTTCAAAGATTTTGCCATATATGTTGTCTTATAGGCATTTTATGATATTGAGTCTTACATTTGAATACTTAATCCACTTTGAATTTATTTTGGTATATGTTGTAAGCAAGTGGTTTAGTTTCAATTTTTTTTTTCATGTATCTGTCCAGTTTTCCCAACATCATTTCTTGAAGAGACTGTCATTTCTTCATTGTATATTCTTGCCTCCTTTGTCATAGATTAATTGACCATATAAGTTTGGGGTTATTTTGGGCTTCTATGTTGTTCCGTTGATCTATGTGTCTGTTTTTATGCCAGTACCATACTGTTTTGATTACCATGCCTTGTAGTATAGTTTGATATCACGTAAAGTGGTACCTCCAAATTTGTTCTTTTTTCTCAAGATTGCTTTAGCTATGCAGGCTTTTCTGTGGTTCCATATGCATTTTAGGATTAGTTGTTCTAGTTTTGTGAAAAAAGCCATTGGTATTTTGATAAGGATTGCATTGAATCTTTGGGTAGATTGCTTTGGGTAGTACGGACATTTTAATGATATTAATTCTTCCAATTCATTAGCATATTATGCCCTTCCATTTACTTGTGTCATCTTCAATTTCTTTTATGTTTTATATTTTTCAGAGTACACATATTTTACCTTATTGATTAAATTTATTATTAGTTATTTGATTCTTTTTCATACACCTGTAAATGGTATTGCTTTCTTAATTTCTATTTCTGATAGTTTGTTATTGGTGTATAAAAATGCAACGGATTTCTGAATGTTAATTTTATATCATGCTACTTTACTGAATTTATTAGTTCTAAAAGTTTTTGTGTGTGTGTGTGTGGAATCTTTAGGGTTTTCTATTTACAGTATCATGTCAACTACAAGTAGTGACAGTTTTACTTCTTTGGTTCTAATTTGGATGCCTTTTATTTCTTTTTATTGTCTGATTGCTGTGACTAGGACTTAAACACTATGTTGAATAAAAGAAATGAGAGTAGAAATCCTTGTCTAGTTCCAGATCTTAAAAAAAAAAAAAGTTTCAGCTTTTCACCATTGAGTATGTTAGCTGTGATTTTGTCATACGTGGCTTTTATTATGTTGTGGTATGTTCCCTCTATACTCACTTTGTTGAGAGTCTTTATCATAAATGGGTGTTGAACTTTGTCCAATTTTGTTTAATGCATTTATTGAGGTGATCATATGTTTACATTTTTTAAAATGTGGTTTATCATATCAATTGATTTGCAGAAATTAAACCATCCTTACATCCCTGAAATAAATCCCACTTGATCATGATGTATGATCTTTTAAATGTATTGTTGAATTTGGTTTGCTAATATTTTTTTGACAATTTTTGCATGTATCTTCATCAGAGATATTGACTTGCAATTTTTTTTTTTTTGTAGCATATTTGTTTGGTTTTAGTATCAGGTTAATAATCCATGTAATACGAATATAAAACAACATATTACTTGATAATTATTTAACCTTTATGATAAAGAATTTTAAAATGTGAAGCGTTTCCATTAATAATTTTAGCCAGGGCTGGCTGAGGAAAAACAGAAGAAATAGATTCTTTGACCCTGTGTCTTTCTCCTACTCTGAGGGTTGACTCCTTGTTCTGAACATTGTATTCTTCTCTACCATATTCCCATTCCACATTTTCATTTGGACAGGAAAATCTAACACAAAACTAGAGCCTCTCTCCTGACAGAGAAGTGTTACTGTCTTCCAATATGTAATAATAATGGGATGAAGTTTCTTCGATTGATAAATATGTTGCTAAACTGTACAATAGAAAATGGTTACCAGATTTTTTTTTTCCTATTAGATAAGTTGATAGTATAAAGGGGTCAAGTCAGCCATAGAAGTCTTTAAAACTTTGATTTAGCTTGTGATTTATTTGATAAGGTCACAATGCCTGATGGTTTCAGATTGTCATCCTGAGGTGGCTTTCCACATTTTCTCTCTCCATCCCCACAGCTTATAAATCATTTAATTATTCTCCAAGAGCACAATTCCTTGGAATCCTTCTTAATACAGCTCTTTGGATAGCTCCTAATAATTAGTCAAATTAGGTACACAAAATGAAAATCTTTGCTAGGAATTCTAAACCCAAGTGACGAAATAGTCCTGGCACCGAAAATGACTCAGTGTAGACAAAAGTTAATATGTGCATTCTTCTTATGTTTTCAGATCTAGTTGAGAATAGGAAATAATAGAATGTGGTGGTAGACATGTGGAGCTATTAAAAACAAGGGAGATAGTCTAGGTAGGGAGGAAACAGCAACAGCTGGGGACCTGTTAGTGATCAGAGTAAGTAAATAGGCATAGTGTGTTAAAGAGGTTATTAAAATCTACATTCTAAGCAGCAGCTGAGTATACATTGGAAGAGATAAGATTAGATACTTTGGAAATGACCTAGGATAATCATAGATAAGAGAAAATAATTTAAGACAGTATTTAGAAAACTGGAATTAAAATAGTTAAATAATTTAGTGGATTATATTAGGTTGGTGCAAATATAATTGCGGTTTAAAAGATTAAAAACAATTGCAAAAACAGCAATTACTTTTGCACCAACCTAATATTTAGGGATTATTTATTTCTTCCCTTAGCAACTTTATAAATTATTGTGTTTCAAAATTATAAGTGGAAAATACCTAATTAGGTTTAATTTATAAATTAAAAATAGTACTTTCAAGGAATAAGATATATAGACCAGTTCAGTGAATTTAGGTAACAATCGAACATTAGAGAAGAAATTTTCTAGAAGAATTGTCTTTAAAAACAGCATTCAAAATAATTTATGTATATATTCCAATGCAGGGAGGTAGAAAATAGCAGTCCACTCCTTAAGTGTGGGTTGTGCTCAGTGTCTTTCTTCCAAAGAGGACAGTAAAAGGGGTGGGAGTGGAGGCATGGTGAGTATCTTTGCAGTGGAGGAACCTGACAAACATGACCTCCATCAGGTGATGAAGGTCAACATCAACAGTGATACATCATATGGACAGTATATACTCTGGATATGATGTGATGAGAATAGCATTTTACCTCAGTGGTTTTCCTCTCCAAAATCCATAACCTAATTCTAATCATGAGAAAAACATCACACACATCACAACTGAGGGACATTCTACAAAATACCTGACCAGAACTCCTCAAAACTGTGAACTCAAGATCATCAGAAACCAAGAAAGCCGGAGAAACGCTCATAGACAAAAGAAGCCTAAGGTGACACCATAACTAAATACAATGTAATATTCTCGATAGGATCCTGGGGCAGAGAAAAGTCATTAGGTAAAAACTAAGAAAATCTAAATGAAGACTTTAGTTTGAAATTATGTATCAATATCGGTTCATTAATAGAAAATGTACCATAGCATTGTGAGATGTTGATAATAGGTGAAACTGGGTACAGTGCATATGGAAACTTTCTGTCCTAACTTCGCAATGTTTATGTAAATCTAGAACAACTTTAAAATGACTGTTTATTTTAAAGAAAAAATAAACAAACAGCAAGCCCCCTTTTTGATGATGTAAACATCACAGCTGTATACAGGGATTAGCAGTATGAAGCCCTGGAACAACTTAACACAGAATCGTGTGGGCTTTCTTCTCTGAAAGTCTTTAAAGATAAGTTGTGCCATCTTCTCTCTCAGAATTGTTTAGGTCTACTGTTGTCTTAGGACACGTAGATTGGAATCAATCAGCTCTGTTCCCTTCTGGCTCTATTTTCATGATTCTATAGTTTATTTAATGACATTGGATATAAGTTACCTCTGAGTAAACATAATTTCCACTCTTATTAACATTCTCACAGAGGCCTAATTTCTTTCAGACTTGAATCCTATGTTTACGTGATAGTAGTATAAAAAAAGCATTATTTTCATTTAGATATACCAAATGCTTTACTTCCGCCAGCAGTACAAGTGTGACACGCTCGTCTGGCATGGTTTCTTTCCAAATAATTTTTATAATGACTGCTTCTCAGCACTTAGTTATTTTCCAGGTGTTGGCAAATTAGTACTAAGGCTTACACAAAGTTCTTTTGAGTCCTCTCTAAAATACACAGATACGCCAATATGATGAACGAATCCTAAATGTTAACTTTTCTGTAAATATTCCCCTCCCATAATTATATGAGGCCTGGTGCTTATCTACATTTATCTCTAATGTAACATTCTTTTGTTTAAATCTCTAAACAAGATTAGAAAAGTGGTAGGGAAATAACATATCTCTTTTGGAGCCATAAATAAAAGACTGAAACTAGGCTATAAAAACACCAAGATAGACTTTTTTTTTAGTATCTAGGACTTAATATATTATCTCATTCATTGTAACCTCTACACTCATTTCTCCGTACAATACCCATCGATCAAAAACTGTATGTACATATTTTTTTTTAAAAAACAAAATCATAATTAGCCTGCATCATCTAAGTTTCATTCAAGCTAAAGCTCTCACAGTATTTTAAGGCAAGCTGCTCTCAGGGAAGGTCATGTTTCATAGCTTCATTATAGTTAGAACACGCCTTGAATGCTTAATAAACTTCAGATAATAAGATCAGTATACTTTGCAGAAGGAGCAAGTAGATGAACCATGTAAAGATTTGGCTAAATGAGGGAGACTGGAGGTCCCCATATTTCTTCCTCTGTTTTCTGTAACCATTGTTGAATTTCCTTTCTTAGTGGACTGGCCAGGCTATGTTGTAAGACTGTAAATGAATCCCTTACTTGCCCTTGAACTTGCTAAGCTCTCCAACTTCTACTACTTTGTCTGGCAGGCAGTTTCACATCCAAATGACTTTCTGCAAGAAACAGAACCTCCTGATCAAACATACTGCCCTGTCATCTACTATTAGGCAAGCTTACTTCTGAAGACAGTGACTTGAGGCTTCTCTTGCTATTTCTCTTTTGATAAAGTTTTCAGCCTTTAATAAGTAAAAAGGGAGAGGCGAAGGAGAGGAGAAAAAGTTAAGTGGGGAAAAGAGAGAGAAAGAGAGGAGGAATGTTATAAAGATGGGCCAGTACCTAATTATAATTCAGGACACCAGCAATTTAATAAAAACAACTCCTCCAGAATGCAGCCATAAGGAAAGAGTTTCCACAATCTGTTCATCTGCATAATTAGTGATTGAGGACCTGGGAACAGTTGGAACATTGCTGAGGAAGGCCCAGGTCACATTATTGATAACATAAATAACAAAGATACAGATTTCCCCAAACTACAAACATCAGAATGTAACTAACAACAACCTAATGGGAGCACAGAAAACAAACAGAAAGCAGATAAACTCTGGAGCCGGGCAGGCAGAAGCCTGGAGTCAAGCACATCATTCATCAATCTAAATACCCTCGGGTTTCTTAGAGTCACCTAAAAGTAAGAAAACGGGAAATCCTCATTGGTGGTACTATCTGCAAGGATGTGTTACTACAGCTGTGAGTATGCACATTCCATGAATCAGACATATAGTCTTTATGCTTTTACACATGGGAACATAATTCATTTTGAAAAAAATTTGCATTGCTAAACTTAGTTATTTAATGGCACATTGGAGACCTGGAAAGTGAGTGCTGGAGGCACAGTCTGCATTTCAGAACTCGGCTAAATTCTATATAAGAGACTGATAAGTAGATTTAAAACCTTTAAAAATGAGTTAATTACTCATATCCATTATAAACGAATGTGCATTCTTATTACCAATTTGAGAAGAGCTGTAAGAAACGTGAGAGAAGGAGCCATATCTGTCTTTTTATCCTCTGCATATTCAGCTCCCACCATAGGGCTGAGAAGATAGTACAATGAGAAGATATTTCTATAAGGCTGACTAGAGACAAATAAAACAAAAGTAAAGGAAGTTAAGAATCCCTTAAAATTCTACCACCCAAATATTGTCATTGTTTTGGTGAGCATGAGCTTTTATTCAGATGGAGATACCATATGTAAATAATTATTTTCAAACTAAGCGTCAGCTACACAAACATTGTAGATACACAAATTGTGCAAGACCTGGGTTCCATATAAACCAATTTGAGGTGTGTGTACACATAAACTATCAATGCTGGCAAATTTGAACCCTTTATGTCTTCAGATAGTGTGAGACCTTCTTCACTGTGTGAACAAAGGACTGTATTTGAGCCCAAAGAATATGGGTGACAGCATAAGGGACAAGGAAAGAATTTTCATTGCACATACCTTCGTCATGCACGACTGTCCCTACGGTAAACATGTGAATAGTTTCAACTTCTAACAATAGAAGGGAAAACAGTCACACTTTTTAAAAAGTATATGTGTCTTATGCTTGAAGGCTTTAAAAACCACACACATATCTGTGGTTTTGAAATATCCTTAAGACCTCAGAAGGGACAATCCTGTCTGACTGCATGAATGAGATAAAAAGAAAGCCTGTCCTTTCAGTGGGAAATTAACCTGTTATGTAAAGTTCTAATAATTGTAAACTTGATCATAGAATTGAAGGTCTCTAAAGCGTATACCTACCATTATTCAAAAATTAGAAAGCAATAAGGGAACTTGTACTTTTTAAATAAAGTATCACAGCATTAGCACATTATGTATTACGAAATACATAGATTTCATTAATTTATTCAGCAAATATTTACTGAGTGCTACTATGTACCATATATTCCTCTAAGACCTGACGTTATCAGTGAACAAGGCAGAAAAAATTTCCCTGCCCTCATCAAACTAAAGTCCATATGAGTAAGTAAGCACACATCCTGCATTCCCAAAGAAACTTTTTGTATCTCCAATATGGCTCCCATGATTTGAAAATTATGTTGTCCCTACATTTAACTGACAACTGATTCAGCACAATTGGAAGAAACCATTGAATGAACTCTTGTAGGTGGTGGGAAGTGAAATGTAGGAAGCCTCAAAGGAATGGGGCATCAAAAGTGAGCTTTTGTATCACCATAGAGAGTAAGTTAAGGGTACAGGTCATGTATACCCATAAATTATATCTGTTACAGAAGAATTTGAATCTAATGGACTATGGTCAGTATACCTTAGAAAACTCTAGGCTGTTTTTGCCCTATTTTATTGGGTCATAGAAGATGACTTCGAGCAGTGGTTTCAAGACTTTTGGAATTCATTGATAAAAT
Source organism: Rhinolophus ferrumequinum (assembly GCF_004115265.2). Lineage (NCBI taxonomy): Eukaryota > Metazoa > Chordata > Mammalia > Chiroptera > Rhinolophidae > Rhinolophus > Rhinolophus ferrumequinum. Next base: position 24,650,196 of record NC_046295.1, on the reverse strand, counting down.
TAAAATACAATGACAACAAAGGGACCTGGCACAGGGGTGCCAACTTTTAATGACCAATATGGACATTAAAAGTACTTTAAAAAATCAGAATAAATTAGAATCATTTCTAAGAAAGTACAGTTGGGATTTATTAACTGTTGTATTGGGAAAGGCTACATTATGCTTTGGTAACAAATACTCCTCTCCTTCCCCCAATCTCAGCAGCTTAAACCAACATGCTACATGTTCTTCATGGGTAGGCAGGAGTGGTCATCCCTTAGCAGTCAAGACTGAAGAAGCATTTGTTTCAAAAGTAAACTACTGTGTCAGAGAAAAAAGAGAGCTCTGGACAATCTTGCATCAACAATTAATGTTTCAGAAAAACATGTATCACTTCACTCACAATTCATTCGCCAGAACTCATCACATCACATGACCTAATTCATCCACAAAAAGGCCTAGAAGTACAAACTTACCATATGCCAGGTGAGATGGAAATATCTGACAAGCAGCTTCTGTTTGATGAGCAACACTGATGAGTGCCATAGCATCACATGACAGTGTTCTGATTTTCTCAGTACGGACCAGTGAAAACTTGGTCTCATTCTTATGCAGATCAAAGTCAGCCTTTGAGAGAGAGAGAAAGAGAGGGAGGGAGAGGGAGGGAGGGAAGGAGGGAGAGAGAGAGAGAGAGAGAGAGAGAGAGAGAGAGAGAGAGAGAGAGAAAGGTGGGGAGGGGAGGGGAAGAAAGACAAATATTTATAGGACAAATAAAATTCTTTCTGGAAACTGAGACATTCTCGGGGGTACGTGCAAATTATCTCTAGATGCCACACAATGAAGAGGTAGCTAGTGAGGTTTGGCTTCTGTGACCAAAGGTGAATACCTCTGAGACCCCAGGTGCCAGGAGCGAGAGCACACAGGAAGGGGCAGTGTCTCAGTAGCATAGGTTCTTGCTCTTTCACTGAAAGACAATTCGCTTTAGCTGTCAACAACATCATGCTGTGTAACTCATTCTTAATCCACTCTCAAGGATGATTATTTCAATGTTAGCTGTGCACCCAAACATCTGAACAGGTCTAAGATGGCCCAGCAAAACCCGGCAATGTCATATTGACCCGAAAGGTTGCATAAGAAATGAAAAGAAGCTCAGTTTCCTGTGCAGTGCGCTCATTCGGTCACGGTTGTTTTGTTCTGTGTTGTTGCTTTTCTTGTTGTTAATACATGTGGCAAAACCAACCCCCAAAATTAAGTTACATCTCTTTGCTCAGCCATCCTATTGAGCTATGGGGCAGGGAAGTCTTACGCTGTTTTATGGAAATTCTGATTTTCAAAGTAATAAACAAATCTCAAAGGAACCAGAAAGGAACTATTGGACCCATGCCACACACTCTGTGTGGGCTCAAGAAACTGTATTTGATGATGGCAAATTTCCTTTTCAAAAACACCCTCAAACAAAGCTTAAGTTCCAGAAATGTTTTCTGAGCCAGACTTGCAGTAAATTTTCCTTGGAGGGCCTAATGTAAGATGAAGAACAAATGGAATTAAGGTAGACTTGGTACCCAAATGAGGGAATAAGGGAGTGCAAACAAATGGGGACTGTGACTAGATTTAAGCCTTTGATACTATAATTCTGATAATGTAAATGATATAAATATAAATGTAAATAATAGTCAATTTAGTGGTGGGAAAAGGCCAGTACTGCCATATAATAAAACATATATTTAGTAAGATAAATTAAATTTTAACATTCACGATAAAATTGTCAGAATGACATGAAATGAAATGTAAATCTGTTTCCTCACTTAGCCCCACAAGTCCTAAGTTCTTTTTCCTAAATGTAAAGTTAACAGTCTCTAATGTATTCTTCAGAAAAACTGTAATGCCTCTATTAGTGTGTATATTTATATATATTTTTCATCTACCCAGATGGGACCTACTTTATATAATCCTTTTCATTTTAATTGTTCAGGCAGTTATTTTAGCATCTTAAAGACACAGCCGGGGTACATTTCTCTTCCCTGCTGGAACTTCAGAATATCAATTGCCTTTCCCTTTGACTTCACTGAGAATCTGTTCATGTAGATACACAAATATTTTGTATAATACTTTACACTGGGGGGAAAAAATCAAAACCTCTTGAAATATTTCAGGATTAAATATTTGCTACGAATGAGTGGGGCTTTCATCTGCTCCTGAAATAAATTACTAAAGCACTAAATAAATAAAGTACCAATAAATGCATTTTGAACAATAAATTAGGCTTTGTGATTGGTCCAAAGGGATACATGTAAGATAACCAGTTCTTATAGAGCAGAAATCCCAAAGCATGTTTATACTATTTAAAACTTCCTAGGATACCTGGAAAAAACAAAAAAATATAAAAAAAATGAACGGAAAACTTGGAAACCAGAAGATGCCATCTCATCAGATTTTCCTGAACATTGATAAAATTTAGAAAAAGTAATACTGTGAAAACAGCACCTATGCAGCTGTCCTTCCAGCACACCCAACAATCTCAGCATGACAACTATTGAGGCCACATAAGTGCACAGGGGACATTGTAGAGTAGTAAATTTAACTCAGCTGTTGGCAGATAAATATACTTATTGCTGAGGCATATTATGAGAATACATACAGCCAGAGAGGAATGATTACAATGAGGCTTACTTAAAGAAATGAGAAATAGCTATTTATTGAACACCTACTTGTCAGACACCACTCAGCTCCTTAATTCACTTTCTCATTTAATAAATGTCTCTAGAAAGTACTATTCCCTCCAAGATAGATGATGATGATGATAGATAGATAGATAGATAGATAGATAGATAGACAGATAGACAAATAGATGATAGATTGATGATAGACAGATCACTACCTCCAAGAAAAGAAAAGAAGTCATTTATCCAAGGCACACAATCAGCAATGGTTTGAGCAGAGATTCAAATATTACAAAGACAGTCCTCTTCCACTGTACCACAAGCCCTCTTCAAAAATTATCTGTTCACTAAAATATGTGCCAGGCCCAGATGGTTTACAGCTGAAATCTATCTAACTTTCAGTGAATAGATAATCCTTATGCTATTCAAAATATTTCTGACCATAGCAAAAGATGGAAAGTTTCCCAATTCAATTTACTAAGCTACCATAACCTTGCTTCCCAGACCTGATGTAGAGTAAAAAGAAAACTATAAAAAAATTTCACTCATGAATATGAATGCAATACAGTAAACAAATTATATGTAAAAATCACCCAATTAAATCCAGGTGCATATCAGAATAGCATCCCATGACCAAGCAGAGTATATTGCAGGAATTCAGGGATAGTTCAATATTAGAAAATATAGCAATATAACTCCTTAAATTGATAGGATAAATTTTTTAAAATGTAATATTAATACATTAATTAATTAAGAGGTGTTAAGCTCTTAAAAATAGCTGCCATTTCTAACTTAGAAATAAAAACTCCAGGTGAAAAAAAAAGAAAAAAAGGACACAATAGAACTGTTTATTTAACACCAACAGAAAACAACATATTGAAAAGGAAACTAGTGATCACAATTCAGACAATTCTGTTTCAGGAATTCTAAGATAATAAAATAATAAAATAAATGGTATTAAAGTGAAAAGAAAGAGACAAAAGTATTATATGCATATAATATGACTGCCTACGTGGTAACTCAAAAGACTGAAAAAAGCTGATAACATTAAGAAGAGATTTGATAATGTGAAAGGATAGAAAATGAATAAATTGAAGGGCATATTGTGTCCAAGAATCCCAAAATACACTTTATAAGTCATTTCCTTTCATATTAATGTACAAATTTAATGAATTCTAATTAAAATCCATTAGGTTATTTTTCTCAGAACAAGGCAAAATTATTTAAAGGTTCATTTGGAAAATAAATGTATGATAATTACCAAGAGTTTTGTGAAAAATAAGAATAATGAGGGAAATCTTTCTAGATTAGAAACTAAAATTTTTTAGAATGTAGGATTCCAGAGCAAAGACTTTCTGTCTGTGTTGTTAGCCAGGACCCAGGCAATGCAAGAAGCACAGTGTACACTCAATAACTACAATTTCACTATATAAATGAATTAGTTAATGTGATCAAAAGAGCAAGATTTTGGCCCATGAATAAGCAGGTAAATCAATAAGAGGGAAGAGAGAATCAAGAAGCTGATTTAAGAGTGCATTGCCTTATATGATAAAGTCACTTTTCTATTTGGTGAGGGAAAGATTCAGTGTTTAACCAATGGCTTTTTTTTTCCTTCTAGAAAAAAAATAAAGTTGAATCTCTGCATCACTGGGAAACAAAATACAAATGCCCAATAAATTAAGGATTGAAAATTTAAATATAAATCTGTTAGACCTTCATTACTTACAACTTTACTTATATTAGACATCTTTGATTCTCACCTGCCTGCATCTCCCAGTCTCCTGCTTTTACAGGCCCAGTGGGACTTCCTCGTCCAGATTAAGTTTGGCTCCTTCCACCCTCTATTCACCACCCAACACCTGCTATTTCTTTCCGGTGTATGTGACTATTCTCCAGATCCCTACTCCAGTGGAATGAAATGTTTCAGAAGAAATTTTCTTTCCAGATGTGTCTTCAAGGCTGTATTATTTGTGTCTTAATTTGGTAAGTAGAATTTGACAGAATAATAAGTGGAAACAAATTAGGGAGATTATAACATTAAGCTTCTATTGTATAATTGTGTTCTGAACTCATCTGTGCCAGGCAAATGATTATTACAGGAGGCACACAAAACACACACACACACACACACACACACACACACACACACACACACAACCAAACTACCCACTTATGAGATGTTAAAAACAACACAGTTTGGTAAGCTTTAAAAAGAACAGGGAGTTGATTAATCATGAAGAAGGAAGAGAAAACATGGATAAATGGAATCGTCACCCACTGCTGAAAACAAAATATCAAAATATCAACGTCAAAATCCCTGTGGTCTTGCAGAAATATTCTAGTGAGTTTAGATACAACAACTGAGAATCGACCCTTTCTTTTTTACCTTCTCTGGGACTAGGAAGTGTGAAACTAACCCAGAGTCTGAAATAAATGAACTTTTGGTTCATTTATTACTTCCTGGAACAAAGGTACTTGCAAAGCTGTGAGAGATATCTTAACCTTAAGACCAAGTGAATATTTAACAACTCTCCACTCCCTCTCTCCACAATGAAATGGCTTATATTTGGAGAACCTCATGTACATAGAATGAGGAAATTAGATGTCAGAGTTACTTAACCAGACCATGGGCTATGCTCACCTTTCCTGAGAGGTAACTTAATATAACAAATAGAATGTGGACTTGGATGTCATAGATTCCTGAGTTCAAATATTTGCTTCACCACCTCTTGGGAAAATCCTTGAACTACTCAGACCTGCAGTTTTCTCATCTGTAAACAGGCATACTAAATAACCATCTCACTAGTAAGGAAAGTGCCTAGGACAAAACTGCTCATTCCTGCTCCCTTCATATCCCTTCGAAACAAAATTTTTGAGTGTGGGGAGGGGAGCAAGGACATTTTCAACAATTCTATCTAATAGACAGAAAATGCATATCCAATTTCCTATTAGATGAGGCTCATTCAAAAATAAATATCCAAGACATTTTTAAGCACCAATTTCATCAAAAGACATGTATTCCAACAACAGCATATTGATTTTATTCTACATAGGCTCTCTGCAGAGTCAAACATTTGTTTTAGGGTGGGACAAGATTTTTGGCATCAGTTTAGTAAAATGTTGGGTTCTTAGTTTGCATAACTGTTGCGCCTGTAATGAGCAGACACAAAGCCTTGGCTCATTTTGCTGCCCTCCCCTTACTTCAGAGCACCCATGTGCAGCCTAGGGGAGACCTTGTAAGGCCCTCCCAACACCCAGAGATCCAGGTTGCAAACTGCAAAAGAATCCCCAGTAAAATTGTTCTCCAGTTTTCAGCAGCCTGAGAATTAAGGAGTGTTCAATGTCACCACCATGAAAAAAGTTCAGTTATCGCAGCTCTTCCCCGACAAAATCAGCACAGACATTCTGGTGAGCTACATGGAGGTCAGCAGAAACGACTTTTATATATTAATATATAGAGAATGTTAATGATGATTACACACCTAGTTTTCGTTTTTAAAACAAGCGCACACTTTGTTTGGCATGGAAAAAAAATTTAGATGAAACTGTCCATTTAGTAAAACCCTGGTGTGAGATGATGCCATTTAGCCTTTTACTTAGCAACGGGTTAAATAGTGTTTTCTTCATTAGTAATATTAAATAGAGTTAGTGGGAATGGTTACATGTCATAGTTATTGTTGTATTTTGTAATAATACCCAAGGAGTATAACAATATTACTAATAACTTATTTTCACATATATCACATCATCTTTCCTGATTCATTCTCCCACTAGATATTTGTTGTATAGAATTTGTGTTTCAAACACTGTGGTAGGTGCTAGGGATAAAGGGCTGAAATAAAGCTCCTGCATTCAAGGCAATAAAAGATGAGTAAATAGGCCCTTTTAGTACAGTTTGGCAAGTACTACAACAGCAGTCAGAACAAGGTGCTGTGGGGGTACCCAGATGGACACTTAAACCAGAGTTGAGAGGGAAGGGGGCCAATTCTTTCTATTCATTCTTCAATGACGAAGTGAATGAAGCAGTCAATTATTTCTTGAAGATGAATGTTATTCTTGGAACCACAAGAATGAGTGAGAAGAAGCATTCTATGAGGAAGGTATATAGTTTTTAATTTCCAAAAATAGAACAATACATCGGATCAGTAAGATGATATAACAGCTGATTAGCTTTCTGAATATTGAGCGTGGACAAGGCATTATATTATGCACTGTATATAGAATATCTCACGCCTTTCTTCACAACAAACCTATGAGGTAAGTTCCATTGCCCCTATTTATACAGAAGAAAACTGAGACGTAGGTTTTATGACTTGCCCCACAGAGTCAGAAATAGTGAGGCTGGGAGTCAAACTCAGCCTGTGCTTTGATCCACTAAGCTGTGTCCAAATACTATTTCCAAATAGTCATTTAGCTTGAGTAGGCTTTGCTTTTGGAGACTCTATCCAAAACTTTCATTTTATTCCATCTTATTTTAGTATTCCTTTCATTTTACCTCCCTTTGAATTCCAAGGTAATCACAGGCATCAATGAAAAAGACAAGTTATGTAATACTTTACCTAGATTTAGGTCAAACTATGTTTGACCTAAAAATGATTAATTTTTCATTGTCGTCAAGGACAGAGGAGGAACCATCTTGTTATAACCCAAAGCCAGAGGTAGAAAACTGGGCTTTCTGAAGCGTATGCCCAGGTTTCATTCATCCCTGCCTTCCCCCCTCCCCGCAGCACAGGGAGAGGGCATGGAATCCCGGTGTAGTTGGGGGGGAATCCCCATATCCCATACACATGTTCCCACACTCCACTCTGGAGCTCTTGTTATTTATTCTGTGATAAAAACATTATATTTTAGAACAAATTTGGTATAGTCAGCCTGGTAGATCAGATTCTGGGCTTTGGAATAGAAGAAACTGGGGATTGAATCTGTCCTGTCACTTACTCACTGTATGTCCATGGTGATTTACAAAACCTCTCTGAATCTTGTTTCTCTTGCCAGGAAAGTACAGCTAAAAAGCCTCACCCATAGGTTCTGGGAGGGTGTTAAATGAGAACATCCTGGCACATAGCGAGTACTGGGTGAGATAAGAGTTACAATTGTTAGGTTTACAATTCTAAACCTTTGGTGAAAAGTAACAAGGCATTTTTCAAGTAAGCATTTTAAAAACGAATAGCTTCGTGCCCTCTCTGTAATATTCTTGTTTGTATTGGCTATTTGCAAATAAAAAAAAATTTTAAGGTCTTTTCTTCACTTCCGCGTGCTATTCACAAAGGACTCTCAATGTGTGATGTTAGCACTGGAATCTAAACTCAGACTCCTAGAAGTTAGGGCTAAATGAGTTAAGGGCATAGAAAAGCTCAAAAAACAGTTGTGTAACGAAGGAACAGCTATTCCTTCTTATCCGCCTCACTTGGGGGATGAATTGCTCCTTCTCTTCCTCTTCATTCCCCACATCCTAAACAGATTTCCTGAAAGACCTTCTGGTTAAGTTCTCATCCCCTTGGCAAGGCAACTTGTCTGCTGAGCCAGTCAGCTGTCTCATTGAGATTCACTGCCAGGTGGACAGCTTTGGAGGCAAGGAGGTGGCGTTCCGCCCAGTTAAGCAGCTTTCGAGCCTCAAGCCATAAAGATGAGCTCCTGGCCCTCCTTCCTCCAGGAGGATACGGCAGACATATTGCTGCCCTCGGAAGGCTGGCTTTCCTGTGGTGCCAATTATTGAGCTGTGCAGAGCACCTTACTTACTGCTCTCTACTCAGAGCACTTGAGACACAGACTTTGTCCAGTGCCTGTGTCAGCTTTTCTCTCTTAAAGGTGCTGTTTGGGTAATTAGCTTACGGTTGAAACAAGCAGTGAGTTAGAGAGACATGTGGTTTTCTGAGTCAAGTCTGATCTTTCTATTCACTGGGGAAAAAAAAAATTGCACTACAAGACATTTAGGAAATAACAGACCCTATGTTTTTGAATGAAACCTCCTCTGTTCAATAGGCTCTGCATAACTTTTAAGCTAAATAAGTCAAATAGCTATTACACAAGAGTCACAAGTCTGTGCTTTATAGCCTCTTTTACAAATGGGAACACTGAGAACAATAGAGGGCACCTCAAAGAACGGGACATTTTAAAACTGAAACAGAATCTTTTAAGTATTTTTTTTCTAATCATATATGTTCATTTAAAAATACAGATAAAACAAAAATCACCCATTAAATCACCAATCAGAGAGAACCAGAGAGGCGGGGAATGTTTGGATGACCTGTTCGCTCACAAAGACCGGGCAGCTGGAGAATTTTCAAGCAGGACTTGTTTGCAGTGGGCTAGTCTTTCTCACCATCTCACCATCTTTCACAAAGGGAAGGAGGAGATGCCTCTCACCGTATGTAAGTGACAAAGCTTTTCAAAGAAACGTGAGGACTTGCTGTGCTTATGCAGAAGTTTGGTAAGTGACGGGTACCAATATCTGACATCTATGTGGAAAATCTAAAAGGCAGAGATGATTCATCCAGCTGTTCAGTTAGTGAAGCAAAAAGAATTGTTGCCACACTGGGGTCAGCTGCATGGCCAGACTGTGTCAAGCTGAAATACGCATGAATATTTACCATGGGACACTCAAAGGGCTAAGCCAAACTTGAAACACTTTAAATCCTGCCCAAAAGGACAAACTAAAAAAGGGGTGGGATCCTTATGGAGACTATTTCTGCAGAGGACCAAGGGAAAAGCCAGGGGTATAGCAGGTGGAGGAAAACAGGCTGGCTACATCATGGATGTACAGTCCAAAGTGGGCTCTGAAAAGAAAGAAAATACACAAGTGCCCAACAGTGAGTGAGTCTATCCCTCCCAGAAATGGTGAGGCCATCTTATAAAATCAACAGTCAAATAAGAACGTTGTCTGTCGTTTTCCAACCTGTCCTCTGTACTTCTTGTTCACTTTCCTCAGGGTTAGCTAGATAGATAAGAAAGGGTGGAAGCCAGAAGTGAGGAAAGAGGAAGGAAAGGTTACACCTCACAATGTTGGTTGTAAGCAGCTCTACTATAGTCATTTTCAGTTGTCTAGCTGAATGAGGGATGGAGAATTCATATGTTTAAGATTCAAGTATTGATTAATATATTCAATTGGATCTTCTTGTTTTGGAATCAACACTGTGTATTACAACCTAAATCATTGTAAGACTTTGCCCTAATAGTGACCAAAGATATCATGGCACTCCAGGGGCAAGGAAAGAATTTGACTAAATATTAAAAGGATATTTAAAGACATAAAATATAGTCATACAGTTTCTGTCTCAACTCTGCAGCTATAGCTCAAAAAGCGACAAATGACAACATGTAAATGAATGGGTGTGGCTGTGTTCTCATCAAACTTTATTTACAAACATAGGCCTTGGACTAATTTGGCCTATGAGCTGTAGTTTGCAAACCCGTTATGCATCATCATTTTTAATAGCCACCCAGAGTTCTGTTCTGCAATTTTAATCAAATCTTCTTCCAGCATTCAACTGTAGTTGGACATTTAGGCTGTTTCTCAATTCTTCTATTAAAGATGATGCTTGGATGCACATCTTTGTACATAAAACTTTATGCCCATCTTCATTACTTATCCAGTCTGTTCCTAAAGTGCAATTCTAGGGTCAGACTTCATTTTAAAGACTTGTAAACGGTACGGCCAAATTACCCTCAGAAAGGTTGTACCAGTTTTCATACTCACTAGTGGGGTGTGAGAATGCCCATTTCCCTACAACGGAGAAGGAAAATGGGGAACCTTTTGCGCACATACCCCACAAATTTAAAAATCAGGAGATGGAAGCTGGGGAAGATTATGTGCCTAAAATGGTTTATAAGTTGCAGTCCTTGGTCCAAAAGACAGGGAGGCCACTTCTCTCTATTACATGATGCTACTGAGAACAGATTATTACTCACCTCTGAATTCTTTGGCTACTGTCTGGCATCCACGGGCTGCCACGATAACAAGCAGAGTGAACCAGTGAACCAAACCGAGAGTGGGCACACACGGTAAATGCTAACCCTACTCTCACCTTGTCGCACAGTATGACCCTGGGCAAGGTCCTCAACCTCAGCTGTGTGAAGGCTTCTCCACAGAAAAATGTGACAGTACCCTCCAGGAAGGAAGCGGAGACTAAATGATTACATTCCTCCCTACAAATATCAGGTGTCCTTGTAAAGACCCCATAGTAGGGAAGGGGGAGGCACACACTCTTCCTTTAGAGATGAATAGCTCCTACTTAGTCTGAAAGCATCAATACACCGGAACCTACATGATGCAGACAGTCAACACAGGTGCTTAATCTGGCCGTGAATCGAGAAAACCTCCCCATATCTTGCCAGCCAGTCTATATCATGGGCCATCGTTCTTGCCCTCTTAAGGTCCTAGGAAAACACTCACTGGAGGCATATAAAAAAGCTGCCAGAGATAGTCACACCCTGCCCCCAGAATTATCCAAACCATCTTCCCTCATGCTGCTTCCTGCTTCCTGCCCTTCCTTTGTTTTCTGATAGCCATTTGGCTCTTCATCAGGCTTCTCAAAGGCCACTCTGGCCCCTCTTGTTCTAAAATAATTTCGACACAACTTTATAGCTTAACACCTCTTTCCTAATTTTGATAGTCTCATTTAGGTCCCACCCACTGACCCATTCACCCAACTGCAAGGACACTGGGGTGAGGTCATCCTCACCCACCTCCCCACAAAGGTACCATGATCGTGTGCATGATTAGACAGTCAGCTCCAAATACAAAACCACAGCTCAGGAAGTATCACCTTGAAAACCATTGTAGAAATTTTTTTTGGTCTGGAATAAATCCAAACAGGTTAACTAATCTACAGCTACCCCATATAGTTATTCCCTAGTTCACATCCTAATTCTTTCTGGTATGGACTACTTCTACACAACACACACACACACACACACACACACTTATAAATTTGTATATTTGATATAGCACATTTATCTTCCTAAAGTATGTGCCAGCTATTACTTCCTTCCCTTCCTCTAAAACCCTCAGTGGCTCCCTATCACTTACAGTTACAAAGCACATTCCATCTCCTGGAGCACAATGTTTAAAATGCTCCAAGCATACAACTCCCAAAATATGACCCCAACATTCACATGCACACCCACATAATAGTCACAAATGGCCAATAAGCACATGAAAACTTGTTCAGCATGAGTGAGGAGGGAAATGCAAATTAAAACCACTAGAGACAACTACACAGTTAACAGGACGGCTAAAATGAAAAGGACTGACAACAATGTGACCTCAGGCTGCTGTTCTATCTCTGTCACCTAATACTTCTCTTCATAAATTCTAAGCTCCGACTAAACCCGACTAAGCTTCTGAAGAGCCCTCACCCTTCTGCTTCTCTATTTTGCTCATGTCCATCTGAAATTCCCTGGTGGTAAGCTTAAGAATCCCTGCCATCCTCGTGATGTCTACATCTTAACACCCAGGACCTGTGAGCTATGTGACTAATGAGAGTTAAGGTATCGGATAGAGTTAAGATTGGTAATCCACTGACCTTAAAATAGGAAAATTAAAGTTAGATTACCAGGCAGACTCAATGTAACCACAGAGGCCTTGAAATGTGGAAGAGAGAGGCAGAAGAGGAGGTCACGGTGATATGATGTGATAAGAACTCCAACCACACTGTGGCTGTGTTAAAGATGGAGGAAGAGGTCCACAAATCAAGATAAGGGGCAGCCTGTAGAAGCTGGAAAGGGCAAGAAATCGATTCTTCCCTGGAGATTCCAGAAAGAAATGCAGCCCTGCTGACACCTTGGTTTTAGCCTGTGAGACATTCACATGACTTCTGACATTCAGAACTATTAGAAAATATATTTCTGTCATTTTAAGCTACAAAATATGTGGTAATTCAGGACAGCAGCAATAGGAAATGAATACAGCCTTCCTCTAAAGTTGCTGCCTGCCCATTGAAACACTTTTAAGGAAGGTCAATTCAACCAGAATTGACCCCTCCGTTCTCTGAACCTCCATAGTGATTATTTATCTCTATCTCATGGCACATAATATATTTACGTTTTAGTCCTTTTCCCTCCCATTTAATCAATCACTTTATATTGTCCATTTTTACTAGACATTTTGATGGTACCTGCTCTCCCACAGCCCTCTGTCAAAGTACTTGTGCTCGGTATCATTTGACTACTTCTCTTCCCTCAACCAGCTAGAGGTGAATGGATTAGGGGAGGACATCTCACCCAAAGAGAACCAATCCATTGCCTAGCTGGGGCTTGGGCTGACCCAGTATGAAACGATGATGTGAACTAATCGGTTAGCTCTCCCTCTGGAAATGTGACAGATCTGTTGGAGAGGTTCATCAGAGCAGACAGGTCTTACAGAATTAGGGTTAGGACAGCCATTCTGTATAATGAGGCTGAGTTAGCGAGGAACTGGCCAGAGAAGGGAGGAAACTGATGTAGAAATGAAGGGAGGCAGGAACACCATGAGATGGAGGGAGAGGGAGAGGGCAAGGGAGAGAAAATGTAAGTCTTTACTGTTTCCCAGTTTTGCGAGGAATAAAGCGTTCTCCTTCTTTCCCTCTCCCTCTCTCTTCATTCTATCAAACATGTCAGATATTACCAGCCCTCTCTCAGTAGCCCCACTGTTCTCTCCCATTCTTTCGTAGGGGCTAAACATGGCCCCTCCAGCTCCAGCTTTTGACCCTAATCATCTCTTGCCTGAGCTTTTTCAACATTATCCCAATGCATTTTTATGGCCTTTTCCTCTTCCAATTAATTTGTACCTATTCTCCAAACTTCTACCAGCCTGTTTTTCTAAGATGTGTATCAGAATATCTCACATTCCTGCCTAAAACCTTTCAGTGACTGCTCACTGTCTTCAGGTTTAAGTCCAATCAATCTCCTTTCAGATCCTAATCGGGCACATTTATATCTGACCTCAACCTTGCCTGTCTCCTCATTCATGTTGCTCATCCTCATCCTTACATACTCTGTGCCCTTTACCCCCAAAACATACCATGTTTCCCTCAAAATAAGACTTAGACGATCAATCAGCTCTAATGCGTCTTTTAGAGCAAAAGTTAATATAAGACCCGGACCATATTATATTATTATATTATAGACCCAGTCTTACATTATAATAAAATAGAAGTCTATATTATAGTAAAATAAGACCAGGTCTTATATTAATTTCTGCTCCAAAAGACACATTAGAGCTGATTGTCCGGCTAAGTCTTATTTTTGGGGAAACATGGTACTACCTTGTTTCTAGTTTTTAGCCAACATTGAATTCAGGCTGTGTATCAAAACTGCCTATGGAGTATTTTCAAAATATATAATGTTCAGGGAAGAAAAAGTGTATGGGAACTCTCTGTTCATTTTTCTGTAAACCCAACATTGTTCTGTAAAATAAAGGGTATGAGGTCTGACAAGTTCGCGAACTTGTTCCAACGATGTTGCTAACCCTTTTGATATCAGGGAGATTATTCATTATGAATTTGTACCAACTGGAAAAACAGTTAACCAAGTTGACTATTTGGAAGTGCTGAAAAGGCTGCATAAAAAAGTTAGACGACCTGAACTTTCTGCTAACAATTCATGGCTCTTGCATCATGATGATGCACCAGCTCACAGGGCACTGTCTGTGAGGGAGTTTTTAGCCAGTAAACAAATAACTGTATTGGAACACCCTCCTTACTCACCTGACCTGGCCCCCAGTGACTTCTTTCTTTACCCAAAGATAAAGGAAATATTGAAAGGAAGACAGTTTGATGGCATTCAGGACATTAAGGGTAATATGACAACAGCTCTGATGGCCATTCCAGAAAAAGAGTTCCAAAATTGCTTTGAAGGGTGGACTAGGCACTGGCATCAGTGCATAGCTTCCCAAGAGGAGTACCTAGAAGGTGACCATAGTGATATTCAGCAATGAGGTATGTAGCACTTTTTCTAGGATGTGTTTGTGAACTTAATTGTCCTACCTACCTCATGTTAAATATAGCTAGGTGCCACCATGGATATTTGGAGTGGGATGGCTGTTGAGTCTGTTGCATATACAGATACAAAATCACTGCCTGTCCATATTGACCACTTACTACTCCAAGACACAGAACATTTCCACATTTTCACATTGTGGCTCAGACTGCTATTTCCGGAGAGTAATTTTTCTGTTCTCAAGGCCTAGTTCATATGTCACTCCATTGTGAAACCCTCTTCAACTTTCCAGATAGAACAGATTTTGCTCTTTCCACATTGTCCTCATATTTCTTTATACATATCTCCACCATGGCATTTATCAGAGTGAAATAGTTCTCTGCTACACGTCTGTCTCTTCTGCTAGAATATATAAATTGTATTTTCCTCATATTTGGATCTTCCACTGTTCAGGTTCAATGCCAGACATATTGTGAACCTTGTAATGTTCAACAGAGGAATACACATGTTTTATTTTACTAATAATGTGGTTGAATGGCTAATAGCTAGTATTTATTGAGCATGTATTATGTGTTGGCCCTGTTTTAAGAGCTATACAGGTACTCACTAGGTCAACACAAGTTGAAATGGGCACTTTTATTTGTAACTTTGCACGAGAGTTAAGTAACTTGTTTGCCACACAAATGGTTTCAAACCAGAGCAGGCTGGACCCAATGACCACTATCTTTTGTAGCCTCCCATACACTAAAGGAGCACTAAAGCTTTAGTCTCTGGTGTGAGAATATCTTTATTCACTCCTAAGTATTTTGTCTATTTTGAACTTATATACCATAGTATTCAAAACTTTCACCCATTGTTATATCTGTATGAGAGGTTGGTTTCATCAAAGAATGTAATAAATAACAAACTAACGTATACTAATAAGCACAGAATAGCTCTGGAAACCAGACAACTGAAGTTCAAATCCTATCTACCATGTTTCCACAAAAATAAAACTTACCCTGTAAATAAGCCTCAGGTAAGATCGTCAGCCAGATGGATACATTGAGAACGTTATGACGATGTTCTAGAAGATGATGACATGACTGTATTTGAATAAATGTATATTGTTGTACATGAAAAACTAAGACATCCTCTGAAAATATGCCCTAATGCATCTTTTGGAACAAAAATTAATATACTTAATATAAATCATATTTTCAGGGAAATGTAGTATAAGACCTGGTCGTATTTTGGGGGCAACATGGTAGTTCTATTATTTACAATATAACCTAGAGCATTTAACCTCTATTTGCCTCAGTTCCTCTCCTTAAAGCAGGGATATTAATACAACCTACTTGCTATGGTATGAATGTTTGCATTCCCCCAAAAGTCACATGATGGAATCCTAAGGCCCAATGTGATAGTCTTTGGAGGTAGGGCATTTGGGAGGCGATTAGGTCATGAGAGTGGAGCCCTCATGAACGGGATTAGTGCTCTTATAGAAGAGATCCCACACAGCACCCTAGGCCCTTTTACTGAAAACTGAGCAAGACAGAGCTGGCTATGAACAAGGAAGAGGGCCTTCCCCAGAGCAGGACCACTCTGGGACCTTGATCTTGGACTTTCCAGCCTCCAGGACAGTGAAAAGTAAATTTCTGCTGTTTATAAGCCACCCTGTCTGTGGTATTCACTATGACGTAGATTAAATATGTAAAGCAGCCTATGTGCCTAGCACATCAAAAGTGCTACGTAAGTAATAGCTGTGTGTCTGTTTGTTTTAGGCAACTAAATCGACTCGGGGCTAATTTCAACCATAACAAGGAAAACCTGTATCATTCTTTTTTTTTTTTCAGTAGTAAAGATTTAATTTAGTTGCATGTTAATAACTCAATTAGCTGTGCTCTTTAATATGTACATTTCATTCTTAAAGACGTCTTAGAGTCTTTGCTGTCATGAATTCTTTAGGTTACACAACTTATGTGAATAGCATATTATGCGTACCACATAATTTCTGATAATTTTTGACCATTTTTGTTTAACTGAAAATTCACAGCACAAATACTGTAACTTTCTGGTCTGTCTCCTGGGAGTCACCTTTGTAGGTGTTCTTTTGGCCACAATGACAAGTTTATGGCACATTTATATAATTGCCGTTACTTATGGTTCTTTTGCAGTTCGCACTGGAGCCAACAGGAGATAGACCTATCACAATGGCAACTGTATCCAAATCCTTTCCAGAAGATAGGACAGGTCACTGCCATAGTCACTCTACAGTGGCTCCTGTGCTTCTGCTACTTGGCAAGGATCACAGCAGAACTTTGAAAGAAAATTCTTACTTGTCACCTGAGTTCACACCAAAAATGCAGGACCAAGGACCCACCACAAAGACGGGGAGATGAAAAGAGCCCCAAGAGACCGGTCAGGAAGCATAGAACCCTCTTTTAAATTCCAAGATAGATGACTTAATTCAACACAGAACAAGTACCAAAAGTTTCCAGACATCTCAGAAGGCCCATAAAATGCTAATCCAGTCTACAGATGTTTATTGAACATCTATACTGACCACCAAGCTCGCTCCAAGCCCTGACCTCTTATCCCAAAACTTCACTACCGGCTAATGCAATTTAAATAACTGGACATTCTTGACAGTCATCCCATATTCACATCTCCCAGAAATATTTTTTTGGGGGGTGGGGGGAGTCCCTAGAGTGGTTCTTCAAAAAAACAATGAATTAGTTCCCAAAAGATAAAAATGGAGAAATGCCAAATAAAACCTGTATTTCTGGTTTCTCTTTAAAAATCAGGAGATCTGGCCACACTGAGCCTACCATTCTGCATGGTAACAATTGCCATCTGCTGGGTAGAAGCTGCCCTTTTACACAGGGCAGCTGTGTGCAAATCCATTCTGGGTCCCTCCCCACTCCATCTTCTATCCTGTATTTGAGTTACAACATCTGGGATTTCATACCAACCATTTATGTAACATCAAGTACCCAGTGATCATTCAATTTGTATCTGAAGTCTTAAGGAAGGAGTTTACTATCATGTCAAGTTAGATAGTGAATCAGTACCTGATAAAAGAGGTTCAGATCTTGAACTCTATAATAGATGTCTTATACACCTATGATATGTATGTGTTCACCTTTGTCCTCATTCTATGAACAAGGAAGCAGCTTAATATAGTGGAGAAAGAATATGCTTTGGGGTCAGCCAAAGTGGATTAAAAAGCTGGCGCTTCCTCTCTTAGCAGTATAACTAGAGAACTCTCTCTGAGTCTCTGTTTTCTCTTTTTTGCAATGAAGATAATTAAATCGGCCTCACAGGGACATTGCAAGGTTTACGTTAATACTTTCGCGCTTTGCTCATGCTGCTGCTTCAGCCTGGAAATTTCTCAGCAGCCCACCCTTTGTCAAGCTGACAAACTTCTCTGTGGATCAAGACCCAGAGAAAAACACCATTTACTCTCCAAAGTCTTTCAATCCTCACTGCAGCAAGTCCTCTACCACACTGCCCCAGGGAAAAAGGAATGCTTATACTTCTGGTTTCCTATATTTATCTCTCTAACAGCATGTTTAACATATCTATTTTTTGCACATATATCTTTCCCACAACAACAGAATGCATTTTTTGTGTTCACAGAAACTAGTATACAGCCTGTTCTGTATGAGAGCATGGGTTTAGATTATAATGATTGAATAATAAGTGGATGTATATCCTTCTTTTCTTCCTTATTGTTTGGCTGACACTCAATCTTAATAATAATAAATTTTATTAGCTCAATTGCCTTGAATAGATGCATATGCACTTGTGCTTATCCAAGCCATCTGTTAAAAATATCTGAAATTAGAAGCCATTTTCTACCCAAAAAGTTTTATTCAGATAGCCAAAAATATGAAAACATTTATAAAGATATATGTACCTCTATGTTCACTGCAGTATTATTTACAATAATTTACAATAGCCAAGACATGGAAACAACCTAACTGTACATAGACATAGGATTGAGTAAAGATGTGGTATATATAGCCAAAAATGAATACTACTCAGCCATAAACAAAGATGAGATAATGCCATTTGTGATGCCATGGATGGATAAGTCAGGTGGAAAAGGACAAAAACTGTATGATTTCATTCCTATGTAGAATACAAAAAAGGTAACAAATAAACAAATAAAAACAAACTCATAGATACAGGTAAGAGAATGATGGTTACCAGAGGGGAACAAGTGTGGGAAGAGGGCAAAGTAGTTAAAGGGGGTCAAATATATGATAATGGAAGGAAACTAAACTTAGGATGGTGAGCACACAACGAGTACGTTGAGGTCCAGTTACAATCTTGTACAACTGAAAATTACATAATGTTACCAACCAATGTCACCTCAATAAACTTAATAAAGAGAGATGGAAAGAATAGTTCTAGTAATAAATATCACGGGTGTGTTTAATCTCCATATTCCCCAGAATAAGCTGATTTGGACAATTAGAGGGAAATATGATAAGCCCTCTGTTTCTCCCAGGTTTCATATGTAATTTGATCCAAATTATTTTCAGATTTTAGACTTTCATCAAAATCCACATTGTAAGCTCCCTGCGGGCAAGGCTATTTACCTATTTTGTTTATTAATGTATATTAATTCTTATAGCAAAATCTGGCACATTAGATATATTCAACATTTATTGAATAAACACATGAATATGTCTGGAATGTGCTGGAATATTAAGGACTTGGTAGGCTGCAACATCACTCAATGTGCCACTTTGAGAGTCACTTCCTAAACATTAGTCTCGTTTATTTTCGTAACTCCCCTGGGAAGTTCGTGTCATGATATTATCATTTGACTCCAAAGTTTTTGCCCTCGCCACTCCACCACCCATACCCGATCTTGAGATCTGTATTTAATAAAAAAAAAAAAAAAAAGCAGACATACAATAAAAATGCTCTTAGTGTATTAAGTCAAAGGAGGGTCCTGGATCATTTTCCTTTCCTCAAATCATAAAGTTGTCACAGGCACAGGTTACATTCACAAGTGGAGGGTTAACTTCCCAATGTGATAGGCATTTTCTCTTCTAGTCCTAATCTGGTTCCGTGGCAAGTTGAATAAATTATGTCTTACAGTCTTCTAATTATTACAGTCTTCTAAGCCATGTTAGGCCTTATCTGTGTGCATACATGGTTGTACATTTTGAATTTCATTTTCATTTATTCTAAATGCCCCTCACTGGAGTCAGTCATCTTTGAAAGCAGGTCCTGGTTTACCTAGAACAATCGTTGTTTTCATTTCTTATTGTGATGCAGCAGTTACAGGGTTCCCTTTTATTCAATCTACAGGAATCTCAATAAAAGGATTGGTGACCAACCGGATGGGACAGCACTTAGGCCATGGAGCACTGAGCCAACTGCTTTATTTTAGGTTATTATTTGCAAGTGCTATAACAACAAAAATGAAAATAAAAACTTTCTCAACAATTTTACATATAAACAGATTTTGGTGGTGCAGAAAATAATGTATAAGTCCAGGGGAAAGCTGATCCACAGGGCATGCAAAAACAGTTTCATGGCTAAGCTCCCCCCCTCCCTTGCGTGCGCACATACACACACTCACACACACACACACACACACACACAAACTTCCTCTTCCTTATTATCACCTTTGGACTAGAAATTTGTACCAGGTAGAGACTGATCATTTCATTGTCTTTGCTGGACTCAGGTCCTGGTCATAGCAAGTTCAGGGTAACATTTTATTTGCACAAATTATAGATGTATTAAATCTATAACATGTCTCTTTCTTGCATTACAGTTGCAAGTCTGAGCTTTCCTAGGTGATAGTCTACAAAAGGACCAGATGACTTCAATAAAGAATCTTTACTTTTGATGACTGTTGTGCTCTTTGATTTCTTCTGATTCTCATTGTTCGGCATAATGAAGATTTTTTTACAGGTTTTATTGACCTTTCCCTGCCCTTTGAGTCCACGGACAGGATACAATTTGAACTAGACAGCAGAGACTGGATTACATTTTTGGTTATTTACTCCTGTGTATGGCATCTGTATTATAACACTGGCATGAAAGTATAACTTCATGTTAACTGTCTCACATTGGATTAGATAATTTCTGCTGGCATAAAACATGGGTATATTCTGCCCTTACATCTTTTTAAGCTGCACCTAAATTATTTGAAATGAGTTGAATGTATAATCTATATAAAGAGCTATATATCTCTTTATATTGATTATACATATATATACACACACACACACACACACATATATATGTGTGTGTGTTTGTGTGTGTGTGTGTGTGTGTGTGTGTGTGTGTGTGTGTGTGTATATCTTGTTTCCCCGAAAATAAGACCTAGCCGGACAATCAGCTCAAATGTGTCTTTTGGAGCAAACATTAATATAAGACCGGTCTTATTTTACTATAAGAGCTGGTATTATATAAGACCGGGTCATGTATTAATTTTTGCTCCAAAAGATGCATTCGAGCTGATTGTCCAGTTAGGTCTTATTTTTCAGGGAAACATGGCATATATATATATATATATATATATATATATATATATATATATATATATATATGTATCATTGTTGCTACTATTTAAGACTACATAAAAAAAAAAAAACCCCGCAAATCCTAATGGCATAAAAACCAACCACTTTAGTAATCTATTCTGAAAATCAGCAATTCAGAGCATTGCAAGGATTGTTTGCCTGAGGCCAAAACTGAAGGCAATTCAAACACCTGAGGATTATCCAACTGGGGCTGGAGGATTCACTTTCAAAATGGCTTCTTCATCCTCCTGTGTGTCATGTTGGTAGGTGTGACTGCAAGGCTGAGCTTAGCTGGGACTAAGTTCCAGTACCTATGGGTATCCTTTCCAGCATGGTGGCTCAGGGAACACTTCCTCCAAGACAGGCCATTGTTCCAGCAAGCAAGGTGAAAGCTGCAAACCAGTTGGCCTTTGTTTGGGGTCACCTCAGAAGTTGCCTAGTGTAGCTCTCCTCTATTGGTAGAAGCAGTCACAAGTCCACCAGGGAGAAAGTTGGAAAAGATAGATCATACTTCCCAATGTGAGGAGAACTAAGGAGTTGGGTAGCCATGTTTTAAATCACTACACTCATGTATACTCTGGTAATATTTTTTAACTATTTATTTTTAGGAACTAGGCTACTCTGAGAAAAAAAAAAGACAAGCATCTTGGTAGAAATTCTTAACATTTAACTACATTGTAGTTAATAATCTTATGTAGCATGTGACCATATTCAGATATATAGAATTAAGTTTTAATTAGGTTCCTCAAGATGGCACCCTAGGAAAGTCACATGGTTGGAACCAGACAAGCTACATATGTTTTGTTTGGACTTTTTTAATGGCCAAGGTAGACAGTTGGCTATAATTGATTAGACATTTTTCCACACTAGTTTAATGTATTTATAATGTAACACAGCAGTTTCACTTATAGAAAAAAAAAAACAACATTAAAAAGTAATCAAAGACTTAGATATTTCTTATAAATATTTTCATCATAGAGTTATTCGTATAATCATTTAAAAATTAGAAAACTCTACATGTACCACAAAGCATGTAAAATCTATTTCACAGAATACTTCAAAAAGTCATGTGGTGAAGAATATTTAGTAACATGAGAAAATATTCATAATGTTTTGTTAAGGCTTGAAAGTTAAAGACAGAGATATAAACTAACCCCAACTGTATAAAACGTAAGTCTGCCTATATAAAAATAAAAACATATACCCAAAACATTGACAGAATTAATATCTTCGGTATGGAGTTTTGCATAATTTTATTTTTTTGTTGTGTTTTTGTGTATTTTCAAATTTTTCTAAATGATTATGCAGTTATGTATTGCTTTTTCGTTTTTATAAAATGAGTAAGAAATTACATCAGTTTGTAATCAATTCATAAATACATAAAGAAATAAATGAAATTCTTCTATAATCTCCTCACCCTGGATAATCACATTACTTTTTAAATTTTGTTGTTCTATAATTTGGGTTATCCATTTTTTATAAAAATCATATATGCTGTATAAAAAGTTTTGTTATTTGACTTTTTGCCTTTACAACTGGGAGATGTTAACCAAATTATTTTTTGCCCTTTATGCTTCACAATTTGTTTAGATAACCAAAGATCCTTTCTCTGTGCCCAGAAAGATAAACATGTGGCCTGTACAGCACCAGAAGTAATTTGTAACAATGAAACCACATAAAATAGATAGCATCTTCTGGGACTACTCTCTTCCTTTCTGGTGCAGGGCTGTAAGAGACAAACACTTTACCATGATATCTCCTCATCACAATTGCAATTCCCTTCCAGGTCTACGACTCTTGGTGTCACATCTACCTACTACTAAACACCTGCAAAAACATTTGTCTCTTTCCCACCCAATTGGAGAAACCAGGAACTTACTAGGGCAGTTTTAGGCCTAGGTGTACCTTGCAGCAATCTCTGTTCCATAGCAGCTTAGTGCATAGCTTGTCATCTTCCAGATCAATCATCAGGGGACTAGGGCACAGATTTCCTCTATTCTCAGATATAACAACTATTTTGGGTTTTTGTCACCTTTCCCTGGAACTAATTCTGTGGATGATGGGGAAAACTTAGGGATTTTATTTTCATTGCTCTCCTCTACACTTCTTGGTCCAACACCCCAATATATATATTTTTAAATCTACCCTGGACGGGTGGGGTAAAAAAGTAACCAAAACTAGCTCAGCAAGGATTTTCCTAAAAATGTCCATGTCAAACCTAGACAATAAGCTTTATGAGACTTAAAAGTGGAAAAAAAAAATGTGCTGTCCCTCACAGCACAAGGATGAACAGAGACTAGAGAATGAGCCTAACACCACCATTACAGATACCAAGATATCTTATGAAAAATATGGACAGTTAGATTGAGTAGACGGAAATGAGTGGGAAAGACAATTCTGAATTGACTGTATTTACCCCAAACTGCTAACTTTACCCTAGTTGGACAGTGGAATGAGTCTCAAATGGGAATGACAGTATCAAAAAAATAAAATTCTATTTTTTGCATAAAATACAGACTGATATATTCACCTCTGTTCCATATCCTATTGTGAACATATTTCTATCTATATAAAAAATACACATCTACGCAACACGACCTCAGTCAGTCTTAGTGTGGTATTACGTCCAGATCAATGCTTTAAAAGGCATTGGAGAGTAATTTAACTTTACATCCAAAATATCTGTGCAGATTATAAAATAATAGTATCTATAAAAATTAAAACATGAAATGCATTAAAATGTGTAATATATATAATTATTTATTTCTGAGTAGAGAAGTTATTTCTAAATACACAAAATCTATGTCACGAAAGAATGATGGCTGACTACATGAAATTAAAACATTTCTTTATGAAAAAAATACGCCACAAACAAAGACAAAAATAAATGATAATCAGGGAGAAATATTTGCGAATCCTATCACAGTAAAGGGGTAATTTTCATAAAATGTAAAAGCTACTGCAAATAAGTAAAAAACAGACCAACAACCCAATAGATAAACAAACAGCATAAACAAACACCTTATGGAAAAGGAAATGCAAATATTTCTTAAACATATAAAAATACACAAACCTATCCAAAATTTTTCAATGCAAATTAAAGGTATAATAAAATACTTTTCATCTTTCAGACGAGTAAAAATTAAAATGTTTGATAACACAGTGTATTGAATGAGGTGTGAGGAATCAGACTCTGTTATATGTTACAGGTGGGAATATAATATAGTGTAAACTTTACAGAGAACACTTGCAATATTTACTAAAATTTAAAATCCATATGCTTTTGGATGTGGGAGTTATACTATACATATATACAGTCTTATAAATAATTAGTAATTACACATATAGAAAATTGCCATTGCAGCGTTGTTTATAACAGAAAAAAAAATGGAAACAGCCTACATGTTAATTTACAAAGCCCTAGTTAAGCACATGAAAGAACAACCATACAATGCAATTATTGAAATGAATAAAGCAGCTCCAGCTGAACAGAAATGGAATGATTCCAGAGATGTGTCTTTAAGTTAAAGAAGCAAGGTAAAACAGTACACACTGCTGTGTACAACAGCAGAAAATATGCAATATATACCTTCATGTGCACAAAACACTCCTGAAAGGAAACACAAGAAACAAGTAGCAAGTAGTTGCCTGTGGAGGGTAAGAGAGTGGCTTAGGAATACTGAGACTTTCTTTTCATTATATTGCTTTTTGGACCTTTTGGATTTTATACCAAAAGCATGTATTTTCTCTTAAAAAATGAAAAAGAGAGAAGAAAAAGAAAGGAAAGGAGAAGAAAAGAAAAAGAGGGGAGGGAGAAATAATATAAATACAAAGAGACAATTCTTTGCATGTCACACAGCAAAACCACCCACCACTGTCTTGAACCAGTTTTTTCACTAAGGTTCTTAGCTCTCTTTTACAACCATTTGAAAAAAAAGTCAAAATCATAGTCCACAGGCCATACGAAAATGGACCTGACCCACGGGCTGCAGTTTGCCAGTTTCTGGTGTAGAATTTACCACTTGATAACCCATTTTACAGCATGTTAGAAAAAGTCTTCCTTGAGGAGAAACTTTTACTTTCCAGCAAGTTCTTTTTGGATCTTTAAAACTCACATGATATTACAATCACCTTGGACACCACTGACTGTCATAGTAACCAATGGATAAATTAATGTTACTGCACATGAATTGCTTCAATACTGATTCCAATCACAGGTAAGAGTATTACGTAAAGGATTTAGAGAGTATCCATTCCTGTTTTCTCTCAAAGTTATTTATAGTTGAGCCAGACCATTAGAGCTGTGTTTGGGACAAATATGTATTATTTCTCCCTGACAATTTGGATATAGACATCCACACACTCCTGACTTCACAGAATTCCTTTAGAATAGTTGTGCTTTTGTAAGATTCCATAAGTCTCTATTGAGAGATCAAGAAAACTCCCATACATCTATCAATCTGTTACTCGGTGAATATTGTTGAGGATATTGTTGATAACGTCACACTATATCTTTTGTATGAGGAAGACCCTTGTCTCAGTATGAAAAATAGTTAGGCTTCTCTTATTCTTAGCATGTATTTTGTGTCTAGACTTGCCAAGTCTCTTTCTCACCTTCTTATTCTTTCTCTTTGGTGAACTTTCTTTGTACATATTTTAATTTGTTTTATCCTGCTGTATTTTATGTAGCTCTATAAGCTATATCTTCCCTCCTCCTCCTCTTCTTTCTACTTTTTCACCTTTTAACAAGGGCATTTTAATTTTAAAAAATGAATAGTAATGTCAGTAAACATTTAAATTAAAAACGAGGGATTGCAGGCAGTCATGTGGCAAGTCCAGACTTGACATGGGGTTGGGGAGAATGGTACCCTTTTTTTTATTTCTCATATGATAATTTTTGAGTCTCTTTCCTCAATATAATACAGTAGAACCATTCAAAATGAAACCCTAAATTTATTTTGCTCTTCTTGTTTCTTTCATCTAATGGCTCTCCTTACAATGCTCTGGGAGCCCAGAGATGGATCCTGCCAATGGTCTCCAGACCCTCACCCTGGAAGTTCTCTATGCCTCTAGGTCTGAGTAGAGAAAGGAACTTGGTGCAGAGAGCCTGCCCTGGGGTTTGATCTGCCAGGTTGTCAGGAGTGACAGCAAAGAGCCAGGCGGCTTGATGAATCCAACGAGCAGAAAAATCTGTCAAAACACCCAGAACGTTCATTGCAGGGATCATGGAAACATTGCCTATTTGTTTGGAGCGCGTTTAATTATTTTTAAACATATGCAGTCTGTAGTTCAGTGAACATGTCAGGGATAATAGAGGAAGCAAAGCAAATGAGGGGAGCAGCACTGCTCCTGGAGCGACTCCCCTCCACAGCTGGCTGATGGGGAGAAGCAGTTGATTCCCTCCAAAGTGTGGCTCCCTGTCTGTCACCTAACGAAACGCAGTAGGGGGATTAATGTCATTAGCTGGAGGCCAGCATGCTGCGCAGTAAACAGATATACATCCTCGCTCTTTTGGGGGAGTGTTTTTCTCAGCTCCTGCCCACTGGCCTGCAAAGGTCACTCTCAGCCTTGCATCAGTTAAATGGGATGAAATTAGGTTGTTTGAGAGAACCTTGTGGTCTGTTTAGTGAGAGCAGTGCTGGGGATGCAGGCACCTAACTCGCCTCTTCCACCTCCTCTTACTCACCCTAATTGGGGCTTAGATTTCTTCTTCTGGGGAAAGCTGAGGTAACCAGAGGAGATAAAAGCCCTATGAGTAAATGCTTTACAGAAGAAAAAAGAAATGTTTTATTGTGATAACCAAATTGACTAAGGAGTGTGGGGGGAAAAGTGGGGGATTGCTGTTTGAATATCATGACCATCTCTCTTCACTTATGAACCCAGTGCTTTTTTCCACATATTATTATAGCACATGCAAACTTGAGAGCTGAGAAATATGCGTTCACTTTCTCCTACTCTACAGGAATGTGCACAGAAACAACCACAAGTGGAGAAAACTTAGATATCTTGTACATGTAGAAAACTCAGAAATCCTGCCTTTAATGGCGGGAAATATTTGGAAATGGGGAAAAGCAAGGAGAAGACAGTGAGGAGGAAGAACACACTTCCTAGGGACGGCTATGACCAAATTTGAGACACACCAACAGAAGCCTTCTATTAGATGGAAGAATACCCAACACTGTCGAGATAAAAGCAGGGAGCATCTCGGAAAGAACAGAAGCAAAATTGAAAAATAACAAGCAAGGAAGAGAAGACATTTTGAAGGAAATGTGGCAAGGAAAATTGAGAGTTGACTCAATATTACACAAATTTTAAAAAGTAAGGACATACTTAAATGCTGCCTTGTGAGAATTTACCTCAATTATTTTCTTATCAACGCAAATATTCTATTTTATATTAAGTGCTTTGAACTGTTCTCTGATGTTTGTGTGCAGCACAGTATTTTCTAGCAATACATATTACTATCAAAGAAACAATACAAACGAAAAATGAAGGAAAAGGGAATTCAGGATCATTCATATTTGTTATATCACAAACTCAGTTCCAGACACCCCCTTGGCACCACCACTACTTCCTGAGAGTCACTGGGAGCCGTATTTCTTAAATACGTCTTAAATACATCATGGCAGAGTTCATTTTCTCTCACAATAGCAGGGCAACAAGGGAGAAAAGAAGGGATGAGCAGGCAGAGCATGCCATCACATATACACCAGAAAGAATCTAGGTCAAATTTAGCATTTTTGTTTTCTTTTTAGATTTACCTAAATCTCCAGGTCTCGCCAGCTTCCGGAGAGGAAAGGGATGTAAGAACTCAACAGCAGTATTCGTATTGATGCTTTCACTGATCAATGCAGAGACTCAGACCCCTCAGACCCCTGGCCCAGTCCTGCAAATACTCAAGGAGTCTGCTCTGATGCCTCTGGCTGCTCTGGAGCGCCAGTCTCCTGGGGAGAATCCTCCATCCTCTGCAGGCCCCACAGTATCCTAAGGTGCATGGGGGTCCCAATGCAGAGCGATTGCAGCCCAGCTGCACCCTGATTCTCACAAAGACACATCCTCCCGCACTCTTTACTGGACCACAGTTGACTTTGTCCAGCACACAAATGAGATCGCTACTGTCTTTGATGGGCAGACTTAGGCCCAGGGTCAGGTTGGGGCAGCTGGTCCTAGCTAATCTCTTTTGCTTGTCTCTTCCGCTTCCAGGTTTCAGTGTACCACACTCCTCTTGGGTTCCTTTTTGCTTTAGCAGAGCCCTCATGCCGAAGGACCCTTGGGATAAAGGTGAGACTGTGGGAGATGAGGTGGAATTCTACTGTTCGTGGATGAGCCAAGACATTTCTCTGTGGAGTTTGATTACCAAAACTTATAAGAAAATATTTACCTCTTGGATAACTCGATATATTGAAGTAAAAGTCATGTTGTGAACAAGAAGGGCTGCTAATGAAAGTAGGTATTGCCCATGCTTTTTTAGAAATGCAATGGCATCAAATAGAAACAGAACATCCTCTATGCATAATTACAGGGAAAACCTGGATCACCAGCTTCAATATACCTGATTAGCTACTGAGCTTTCTTGCCTCTAAGAGGCTCAAATCTAGCACTTCTTACATATGAAAAAGTTTTCTAGCTGCAAAACGCTGGAGCTACGGTATTTCTATTTGTGGTGTCTGGTGACTATCGAAACTATTAGAACAAAGGTAGAGTGATTTATATGTCATTAGAGGTTTTTTTAAAGGTTTTTTAAGGGTTTCTAAATGTGTACAGTGTGGGGCACATTAGATATACCATTTGAATAACAAAAAACACTCATAGTAACTTTTCTTAGTTACAAATTTGATCCAGAGAGTAAGCTGCAGTATATTCCCATCCCAGTCAGAGGACACCTTGCAGTCACATTCCCTCCCAGACCACAGTGTCACAGAGCGTGCAGTATGAGGAAAGAAGAAAGTAGTGGTCTGTGGGACTCTGGCCGGGTTTCAGAGTAGGCAATGGGAGCCTGCGTTCTTTATCTTGGACCTTAAATTTTAGAGTGCATCAGTATGACCTGAAAAACGTATATAAAAAATAACAGTAATAAAATAAAAATAAAAAAAAATTTTAAAAACTTGTAAAAATATGTAAATGTTCAAATTCTAACTCCAGAGAGTCTTATCCTATAAGTCTGTGCGGAGGTTTATAGGACTCTGCATTTTAATACGTACCACCACCACCACCCCCACACACACACCTGGGTAATTAGGCAATATAAAGCTTATATTTTGAAACACTGATTAGAGGCTATAATTTGGTAACACTCTAAATGCTATTGAATTTTGGGGAGCAGTTTTTTAGGAAGGTGTGAAGCACTGCACTTAGGATGTATCAGGAGGCCAGTCTCCGTTTGCTAAATGCATATGGCATTACTTTAGAACTATTGTTATCTTGATGATATTGTTTAATATACATTGCAGATGGATTATTTACTCTATCCCCTCTAGCAATCTGTCTATAGCTGGAACCAAGTGACCACAAAATATTGCAGAGAATTTGGAAGTTACGCTATTTAACTCCTCATATTGGGGCCCCAGGACTAGAATGAAATGTGTGGGGCTCATGTGGCCATATGTGTGTGATTACCTTCATGCATGAAACTCGTAGACAAGGGGCCTTGAGCTAAAAAGGTCATCTTTCTTTTAGAAAGCAACTTAGTGGGTGGTATTTGTAAGTAGCTTAACACAAAACACATAACAGAACTCTCTCGATATATGTATATATACATACACACACGTACACACACATAAAATGTGAGTTATACTGTTTGGTACTTAATGGTTTGAATCCATCCCAAAGGCCAACCACAGGGGGGGGCGGCGGGAAGTCTTGCCATTTCAAGGCCTGCATAAGGTGACAGACCTCCTTTATGAAATGTAAACTTCACTTTCTCTGCCCAGCTGGCCAATTGTTCCAATCCAGTAAATTGCAGATTTGGCAAACACATTTAGGGAAGAGGAGGAGATGAGTAATACCAAGCTGTGCTGATAAGAAGGCCAGGACTCAGCCTTTGAATTTGTGCACAATGGAATAAATACCTTTTATCCATTCACCTTACTAAGCAAGCAACGCCATGAAAATCATTTTCCAATTAGTCAGCAGGTTTCAGTGTCATTACCTTTGAGATCAGATTTGCTACCATTCAAAAATGCATCAGAGACAGTGTAGGTAGAGTTAAGCATCATTTCTGGCATCTGAGGTCTGGGAGGAGGTGAAATTAGATTAGCTGCGGCAAAATGGGAGAGTTTACATTACCAGAGGGGCTCTACCTGGCTCCAGGCTTAACAGTGAACAACGCTTTCAGCATATGGCATTACAATGGATTAGTGATCAAGTACGATTAATCCTAATAGATCGTCTTTTGAACCTCAGTGGCTTGTTAGGTGAGAAAAAAATTGTCTGTCCCTAACGTGTCAGGTGAAACTCTCATTTGAGGTAAGACTACCATGTGGAGATGGGTCTCCATCTGGTGGCTTCCTTTTGTGAAATTCTACCAGAAGGTGTTTTAATGAGGCTTTTATAGCAGGCGCCACCTGCCACTAATCTTCCCCTCTAAAAAGGTGTAATTGAGGGTTGGTTTTACAGTATGGCTCATATCCTAACCTTGGGAATTCATCAAGAAATGCAAATCTGGGTGGGATGGTGTAATCATGAAATGCCATTTTGGCTTTTGGTTTAGACTGAAGTGGTTATAGAAATTTGTGGTTCGCTAATTACAACCAGCTATATAGTAGCTTCCCCTTTCAGTGAGATTAATACGTGTGTCATCTCGGAATTAAATAACCAAGTTGATGGTGACCATATGTCTTCATTCAATTCTTTGCACATGTAAAGAGTTGCAAGGCTGCTAGTGATTCACACAATTTAAAGGTTTCATTTGCACTATTAATGTTTAACCGGTTCAGATTTACTGCACATTAGTCCTCCTAGCAGATACTTCAGGTTTAAGTTTCGTTGTTTTAATAAAAAATGAAGAAATTACAAAATCACTGAGATCTTTTATCTATGAGACTTCAGGAATAGAGTTATTTTCCTTTATCTCTTAATTTAAGACACAGATTTTTGTCACACTGCTCTCCCAACAGATTGGTTATGGATTACACCGACGTTTCTACCCAGGACTTCATTTGAAATAAAAGATGCAGCGTATAGAGTAACTTTGATTTTTTTAATTCAACAACCATAAATTGAGCCCTTGCTACCTACATACCAGGTATGTCGCTATAGATTAGGAAAAAATAATAGTAACAACAACAACATTACACAGAACCTGCCTCCCAAGATGGTGGAATCATTTCGTTTTTCACTCCTATTCTAGTCATAATATTTGGAAAGTCCTTTTCCATTGCTAGTATCACTTCAGAATATTATGTTGAGAAACATCTTACCTACATATAAATCAAGTCAACAAAACAGTATATGCACTTACACAAATTTCAATATTTCGATTTTATATATACTCTATTTTATATATACTCTATTTTAGAAGTCAGAGATGCATAGCCCCTGATTATTTGCCTTTCAATTACTAGTTTAATTATAAAATATAGCTAGAAAGATAGATGACCCAAAATGTCCCATAACCCAAAACTGGCTTACAGTTTGGGTTTGGAATGGCATTTCTAGCTGTAAAACATGATTTTAAAGCAGGAATCATAAAATGGAGCCCTGGAAGCTGAATCTGACCTGTGCTTTTTATATTTAGGGTTTTATTGTTGCTATTTTTGTTTTTGTTTGTTGGTCTGCACAAGATTTATGATTTTGAATACAAATTTTCATCCATATGGACATGCTACGTTCTCTCCTATTTGCCAAGGGGGCCATTATTCCCTCCTCTCACACCCAATCGCATTGACAAAAGTCAATGCCAACTCTAAAACAATGAGGCTGATTTTCACATGAGTTGGTGAAATTAGAAATGAGTCGTTCCATTAGAGCATTACATGGTCAACCCCTGAACATGTCTCCACGCATGTAAAGCCCTGTCAGATCGACCAATGAAGGAGAAGGCAGATACCCACTCAATTTTTAGCAAGATCTCAGGAGCCAGTCCTGCCCCTCAGTAGAGATGAATGCTTTACAGTCATTTTGCTCCCACATCCCTAATGTTCTTGGTGCCCAGGTATGAATTGGTAATTCAAGGAAGAGGATACGTGAGAGAAAAAAGACAAGAAAACATTATTTATCCTATTTTCCACTGAGGGATAGATTTCATGAACAGAGTTAAAAAGCCTGTAACTGTACCTTCAATTTTCGTGATGCTTTTCTCCAGCAAACTCAGTTCTCATGGACGTGAATCATTAGAATAATCCTGCCAGAGAAAAAGAGTATATGAATTGTTTTCCCCATTCACAGACAGGAGAGTGAGGTCAATTTTTTTTTTTCCTTTAGCCTTAGACCATTTAGAGAAATTGGTCTATCCTTTCTCTAAAATAATCCACCAGTGTTGGTTTAATGCAGGGAATATAATAGTTGGCTAAAGGCTAAATAGCCAGCTGACACATGCTATGACTTCTGTTACAGGTATTGTCCATGCATTACATTAAAATGTACTCAACTTCTCCCTGCCTCGGCTTCTGGGCTTATTTTACTCACTCCACTAAACCCATAATCAGGTCCAGCCCAGGGAACTGTCGTGAAGCAAGAAAATGTCTGGCGTTTCCTCCTCCGGTGCTGCCCTTCTGTTTCCTTTATTGCCCCATGATGCCCCCATGTGTGACACTCCTGTCAGGCTTCTCCTCCTCAAACAACCACTCGTTCCCCACTCCTGTTCATCCTGCTCTCTCCAATCCAAACTCTCTGGGCCATGGCACTTCCTGCTTGATAGCTACCTACTCTCATTAAGTAGCCTGCTGTGAAATGGCTTTCTGGGCTCTGTGATTTGGGACTCTTAAGCATAATGTCTTATCTAAAGGCATGGTTCTTTGGATACAAATTAATAGAAGTACTGTGGGCTGGATTGGAAATAATAGAAGACATGGAAAAGCTGATGGTACCCCAAAATCACGTCATGCTTTACCCCCACTTAAGGTAAGTTCAGAGTAAAATATTTGCTTCCTTGTAGACACACTTAGCCATGTTTAAAGGAATTATGAAAATGAACTTAGTTTCAACATGTCCTGTGCTAAATATCTTTGTGACAATGAGACTGTTACCCAGGTGTGTTTCCTGTTACTTTTAGAATTTGGACGTAGTCAGAATGGAGGTGTGTTGGCTAAAACTGTATGTGATCCCATGTCTCTAGATATAAGCAAGTGAATAATCACTTCTTTGTCTCAGCTAGAAGTCAAAGAAATTTATTTAAAACCTTGTCATCGTCACACAACATCCTTCCACATAGTTAGTGGCACTGGATGGTAGTTTGTGTGTAATTTGCACACTTGGGTATTTTCACTGGCAATTGCCCTCCTTCACAAATTATGTCTTTGTTTCATTCTTCAACATTCAGCTTTCCACCTCCCCAATTCTCTCCCCAAGAGCCTTACAGTGTGCCATCCTTCCCCTGGAGAACCCACATGAATACCAAAATGAGGTTGGCTCACCTTGATATATTATTGTTGTCTGGCATTTTCCCCTATATCTTCCTCAGTATGTCACATATGTTTGCAACTGAGGCCAGGAAAGTTTTAAGAGAAGAGAGTAAAGAAGGGGAGGGTGGTAGAAGAGGAAAAGAGGATCAAAAAGGGGGCTAAAATCCTGATTTCTGTTTTAGGTAAATCATTTAAATAATATTCCATCTCTCCAGAATGAGAC
This sequence comes from Rhinolophus ferrumequinum, assembly GCF_004115265.2. NCBI lineage: Eukaryota > Metazoa > Chordata > Mammalia > Chiroptera > Rhinolophidae > Rhinolophus > Rhinolophus ferrumequinum. The sequence goes on along the minus strand of NC_046295.1, from coordinate 24,616,322 downwards.
AAAGGGTAGGCAACCAAAAATTAGGTGAGTTTCTATGCATGCATGAGAAATGCTCACCTAAGATAGAATGCAGTCTCACAACTGCCCCCAAAACAAGCTGGTGACATCTGACAGAGCTCTACAAAAGTGCTCATCAGACGTGTGTGAGAAGATTCCTGAACCAGCACTAGGAATTTTGATTCAGGAGACCTACGTTGAATTCCAGGAATCTCAGTTTCTAACAGCCACCTGCAGTGATGCTGACACTGTTCTAGAGAAGGAATAATTCAAAGTTGTGGGCCATTTCATCAAAATCTCCATTACTCTCCTTTGCCCTTGGATAATCCAGCGTGAGGAGTTTCAGAGATGGATGTGTCTACAGAAAGAGAATGCTGCACAGAGAAACAGTCGATTTATTGAAGATTTTTTTTTTAATTTAAAGAAGAGCAATCTTGGACTAGTTATGCTCCATAAATAAAGCACTTGCATATTAACACAAAAAGGAAAGATTCCAACCCCCGAAACAGTCGCTGTCCACTCACCAAAGGAACTGAAATGATTATAGGCAACCCAGGCCAGATATGTAATGTGGGTGTTAAGATTCTGTTTACAAAACCAATGTGGGAAGGCATGGAATTTCTAGGCTGAGAGCCACTTGTGTATACTGTTCCTCAATTTGCATTCTAGAGAAACCCAAAGTTTGTTTGCTGCAGGTGCAAATTTCCCAGTGCAGCAAAACTTGTCCATTCTGTGGCGGCCAAGCTGCTATGCTGTCCCACCTACCCGGCAACTCCGTCTTTTTCCACTCTAGCCACTTCCTTGAAAAACATTTGATTCAAATACACCATAACCATTTAGAGCATTATTAACGTTTCCCATGCCCCCTAACAATCCTGAGAAGTCTGAAACTATCAATCAGTAGTTAATATCCTCAAATATTCGTGATATAAGAAATATGTAGCAAAGCCAGTTTTTGCTTCTAGAACACCTTTTGTTTTAGTCCATTTAGGATGGGAGTGATGTTTGTGGCCATTGGATAGTCTTCTGCACTGAGAAATTCAAATTGGCTAAAGCAAAAGTATTGAAATATAAAGTGAAATAATAGCATCTCAATCTTTAGCTAACAGAATTACTGATTCAGTCATTTTTGGCTGGGTCAACCAATACTTGAAATTGAAGTTTTTCACCCAACATTTATTTCTATCAAGTGAGGAAATGTTGCAGACATACATGAACTACTAGTATATAACACAAACTGCTATTCTCTTTAATCTTTCAATCTAGATACAATTAAGTTCACGAACTCATCTTAGAAAAAGTGCTACCTACCTCATCGCTGAATATCATTATGGTCACCTTTGAAGCACTCCACTTGGGAAGCTATGCACTGATGCCAGCACCTAGTCCACCCTTTAAAGCAATTTGGGAACTCTTTGTCTGGCATGGCCATCAGAGCTGTCATCGTATTACACTTAATGTCCTGAATGTTATCAAAATGTCTTCCTTTCAATATTTTTATCTTCAGGTAAAGAAAGAAGTCATTGGGGGCCAGATCAGGTGAGTAGAGAGGACGTTCAAATACAGGTATTTGTCTACTGGCTAAAAATTCCCTCACAGACAGCACCATGTGACCTGGTACATTGTCACGATGCAAGAGCAATGAATTGTTGACGAAAAGTTCAGGTCGTCTAACTTTTTCATGCAGCCTTTACAGCACTTCCAAATAGCAAACTTGGCTAACTGTTTGTCCAGTTGGTACAAATTCATCATGAATAATCCCTCTGATATCAAAAAAGGTTAGCAACATTGTTGCAACAAGTTTGCAGACTTAGTTGTCAGAACTGGTATGTGTTCATTCCAGAGCTCATCTTTTGTTCCAAAAGCTTGCAAACTTGATGCAATGTTAACTTTCAGCAATCCAGTTTGGTGCTTACTTAGGAGAAAAAAGTTTTCCTCCTTTACTTTCATCAACAGGACTTTCTATTCCTACAATGTTTGACTTCATCCCTGATTGATCTTGAACTGGCACGAATTGAAAGGCTCTCCCCAAACGAGAAGTGCCATGAAAATAGGCACCTTTCATCTTTTCATCTTTGGAGGCAAAGGAGCCCTGTGCCACATAGTGGGGTGGCAGTCCTTTGATCAGAATTTCTTTGTTCCAGCCCAGAAATTGAGTAACGCTCCCAGGCATAGGAGCAATACAAGAGGGCAGCCAGTATCCCAATGGAACCAACGCTAAGCAATGATTGGGAATTTCCATCAGAGCATCTTAACCCACTAGCATGAGTTGTCACCAGGAGCTCCACTCGGCCCATTAAAATGACTTCAGGTCACCTCCACTGAGTCTGCCCACTCACTCCAAAACAATTATCCTAATCCCCTTAGCAGACCCAATCCCTTAACACTTATGAAGTGCCCTCCTATGCAGGGTGCTGACATTTTCTAACAACACTAGCCTCTTTGAAATGCCAATCAAAAGTCCTTCTTGTTAAAATACATGACCCTCTCTGCAAGTATAAACAGACCTTCATACATCATCACCACCACCATCATTAAAAAGCACTTACAGAACACCCACCTGTGTGTGATGCTGTGCTGCTGGGCCCAGAACATACAAGTGCTCGAAGTGCTGACCTCAGGAAGGAGTGGTTACAGACCTGCCACTTCAAGGTCCTTCGGCTGCTTATTTAACGCAGACTGTGCCCAGGGGCATGGGCTTGTAGCAGGCCATTTCTGGCGGCTGGGTAATTGCCCCAAGAGGATTAATTAGCTGCTCGACAGAACAGACCTTGGAACAGTAGTGTGTAAGTGGCAAAACTCACCATTAAAATTTTACCAAAAGGCTACTTCCCAAACTTTAGTGACCACTCCCTAGTACTTGACAACTTGGTTGTGCAGGGGCTGATTCAGGAGAACCTTTTCTAATTTTTGTCCTTCTCCTACATGCTGTCACCCTTTGGACTCTTCACTGCTGAGGACAGAAGGGTGCATAGAGTGAACGACAGACCAATATTATGCTGCTGGCTAGCACATCCAGGGCAGAGGATGTACTCCACCACTTAGCATAGGGGAACGTGGAGAAGTCACAGGCTCTCAGCTTCATTGTCTTCCAGTGTAAAATAGGAACCATACCATCTACCAAGGGGAGTTTTGAAGGGTAAGTGAAAATAAGACGTGGTGAAAACACAATGCGTGGGACTCAGTGGTTTGAGGCTCACCTTGCTTAAAGCTTACACCAGACTACTTACTCAGACTGCCTTTATAGAAATTAACAATCATGGAATGAGCGATAGAGCTTAGTGAGGAAGGAGTTCCAGCTAGAGAAAATAACATGGGAAAAGAGCAGACATTCAAGTTAGAGAAAAATCACACAGGGGAGAAAAAGTAACTTAAGGGTTTGGAGCAGAGGTGCTTCATGGGAAAGTAAGAGACGAGAGGGTGAAAGCATGAGAGTGAGAGAGAGCGACAGATGATCTGTTCCATCATCTTTTCGTTCATTCATTTCCTTGGCCACGGTCACACATCAAGCATTCATTATTGTAAATTCTGTGCCTGACAAATTTACATGAGTCTTCACGGAGAAAGAAGTATGGTAACCTGGAAAGAACCACAATTGTGGAGGAGAGTGACCAGGACTCCTGGGTCTCACCGCTATGATGCTAAGTTTCTCTTTAGCACCATTTTAATTCCTGTATAGCTGTGTGGTTCCTGAGGGCCCAAGGGAGATATATGTTTCACGTCACTTTAAAACTAAGTGTAATGTAAGGAGACATTGGGATGCTTCAAATCTAGCTCCAACCAAATATGCTTTGATAAAGATTTATATGACTTAATTTCCTTCTCCCCATTGCAACATTTTTCCTATAATATTAGTTTAATTACTACCCTCTATGTAAATCATGTACACCATGACAAGTAATAAAGACATTAACATGAAACATGACAAGAATATCTGAATATGCCATCTTCTTTTTCAAGTCAAAGATGTTGGTTTGAAGTGTGTGTCTTCTCAACTGCTTTAACTTCTCTATGTGAGTCTTGGCTTCTTGTGGAATAGAAGCCCCAACTAGGAGTGCTGGAAATACCTGCAGATGGAACTGGGTGCAGACGTCTGTAACAGAGTACTGTGACTAGCTTAGGTCCACTTGTGCCCTCCCCTGTGCTCAGCAATGACAGATAACAGAAATGGCAAAATTGTAAGCGAGTGTAGTTTTACCATTCTATGGTTCTATTCATAGAGTATAACATATGCAGGCTCTAGCAACCAATATTTTACCTAAAGAAGATAAGTGAAGGAAATATAGGTCCATGTGGGCTGGAAACATCTGTTGATTTCAGACACATCCTTATGGAAGTGGGTGAGAGATCAGCGTAGCTCACCCAGTTTGGATCGAATATCCACATTATTAAGTGTGCCCCATCGGAGCTAACCCACAGAACTCCAGGTTCTCTGTTGGCAAATGGGGACAATAGTGCCCATCACAGAAGGGGTCAGAAAAATTGAATGAGAAAAAGTATATAAATTTTCAAGAGTCATTCTACCTAAGGCAGCTTGTTTTCGTTCCCTAGCCTAACACCCTGTTTTAAATTTTTAGCATAGGTGTCCCTACAACCTGAAAATGTCTTATGCATTTACATGTCCAGTTTCCTATTGTTTTCTTTACTAACTAGACTGTAAGATCCAAGAGAACAGAGACTGTACCTGTCATGTTGAATATCATATAGCAAGACTTGCCTGTTCATATTAGGTACTCAATGTTTGTTGATTGCATAGTAGTTGATAAACAAATCATAGATATACAGATAGATGCACATATGTATATAAATAAATAGCTAATTTACTCAATAATACATGTCTATACATATTCATAATAAAAACATTTTATATCATAATCCTCACTGTACATACACAAAGAAATGAGTTTAGAAAGGTTAAGTCATTTGCCCAATTGCCATAGCACGAGAGAGTGGCAGTCTTGGCAATTGAAAACACAAACCCACACCCAGTTTATTTCTTCCACAACAGGACAGCTAACTACCCACTAATTTCCTCATTTTCTCAAGAGATGGCTGCCACTCTTCCTTACCATATTAGACCTGTCTTAGAGTCTTTATTTAATAGCTTGTAATTTCACCCACCCTTCCCAGTGTTTCCACAGCTCCCTTTCCCGGCCACAATAGCCAATCCATATGCCCAACCCAAGGTGACTGTGCGTGCTTCTCTAGCTCTAATTCTGTTATACAGCCTTCTGGATGCTATAATTTCTAGGAACTGGTTACTCATCATTCTTCGAGTCCCTAATTTAATTCACTTTAAAAACCAGATGCGCTCAGCCCTCACCCCCACAGGGTTAAAGCCTCAAAATGGAACCCCCAGGTTTTCTTACACTGCATGACAAAGAGTTTGAGCCCACATGGACACCACCCGCTGATGGCCTCCACACTGCAGCTATGCCGCTGAAGGGTGACTGTACATGGGGAAACACTTCCAAATCGAGCTGCTGAAATGGGGCCTCACAAGTCTTTGACAGTGTTAATTACTGAATCCTCCTGGCCTGCCAGCCAGGCTTCTCCACGGAAGGCCCTGCCATGTGGAACTTGCTCCCAGTGGCACTCCCTCTGAGCCCACATTTGGCAGCAAGCAAGCAACATTTTAAAAGATGTTTTTATTTGCTTTAGCATTTGGTTCATTCCCCCCCTTCACTCTGACACTTTGAGACTGAAATATGTTTTCTGCAGTTGTGGCAGAATTCCACCAGGTTCCTAAACCCTGTGTTTAATAAGGTGGTTACAGAAGGAAGCCCAGAACTGAAAGTATTGACCTGCGTTTTCTATTCCGGGTCCTGTGTACACAGATATACCACATGAGGTGATACAGGTAAGGGCGTGGGAAAGCTCCTTTACATCCGGTCTCTGACGAACTTTAGTTCTAGAGTCCAGGGACACAGGATATGCTCTACATTCATACCTAATAGTTAACTTGCTTTTAATAGTTCATACAAAAGGGAGCCTTGGTTGGGGCAAAAGTGTTTTTGTGAAAGATTTCCTAAAAGAAAAGATTCCACATCACTTTTATGCCTGATTTAACTTGATCCTTCATGAACAGGAATGTAGCCAGCTATGCTATGAAACATTGCAAATCACAATCACAAGGTCTATAATATGCCATTCATTAAGATGACTCTTTTGGCTTCCACTGTGGGTGTCCTCTTGCTCCACCATAAGACCTAAGGGAATAAAAAAGAGCCAAGCCACAAAAATAGCTGCAATAGAAAGCTCTGTGGTCATAGGGCCAATGCCAACACCAAAGGCATGTACCAACCAAAATGCAGATGTTCAATTTGGCAACGTGACATGGCATGTGGGCCTTTCAGAGTCAGTGAACCAAACAGGATGACGAGGGTTTTCATCTTCTAGAACTGGTGCCCATGATTCTAATTGCTAGATTTAATTCTCTTTCTCCAGAAGATGATCTGTAACCAGTTACTATGGACTCATGCAGAGAAAACACTTTATTCTTTCTCTTCCTTTTGGTGCCATAAAGTTTTCAGATGGAGCGAAGAGGGCACAAATGGAGCCCAGTGTTTTCTGCTGCTTCATCTGAAATGCAACTGCTGGGGGCTATGCCCAAACCAGCAAAGAGAAAGAAAGTCATTTTTCTTGAGAGTGATTTAAGTTTCCCATTAAAAAAGAATCCCAGCAAGTCTATTACTTCTACCCTTTGTATTTTCGACCACTTGACTTCCCTGCAAAGTTTATTATCATAGGTTGAATTTTGTCCACCCAAAATTCCTATGTTGAAGGCCTAACATCCAGGACCTCTGAATGTGCCCTTATTTGGAAACAGGGTTATTGCAGGTGTAATTCGTTCAATTAAGATGAGGTCATACTGGAATAGAATGGGCCCCTAATACAATATGATTGATATCCTCTTAAAAGGGGGAAATTTGGACATAGAGACCCTCGCAACAGGGAGAACATCATGTGAAGATGAAGGAAGAGGTCAAGGTGGTACACTAAAAGCCAAGGAACACCTAAGGCTGCCTGCAAACCAGCAGAAGCTACAGGAGAGACCTGGAACAGATTCTCCCTCTCAGCCCTCAGAAGGACCCAACCCTGCCAACACCTTGATCTCAGACCTCTACCCTCCAGCAGTGTAAGACAATCAATTTCGGTTGTTTAAACCGTTCAATTTGTGGTGCTTTGTGATGGCAGTCCTAGAAAACTAATCAATTCAGCAGCTGGTTTGTTTTATTTGTTTGGCATAGGTGTCTTCCTGAAAACTAAAATCTGTGAGCAGAATTTTCTTCACCAATTTTCCAGACAAATTTGAAACAAAGAGATCTGCCTGAAAAGTTGAAAACAAATGTTAAAAATGAGGAAATCCTATGACATTTACTTTCCAGGTCAGTACACTTTTCGTAAGTTTATCTGTAAGCACTGTATTTACAACACATTTGCTAATGTCCTTCTGAGGAAAGAGAAAACGGAAACATTGAAGAGCAGATTCTCTGGGCCTGAGACTCTCTGGTGGAGCTGTGCATGCACACTGGGGCTTGCTCTCTGAGACAGTACCTGCAAGGAGATGGAGGGAGCAGGACCTAGCAGAGGAGAACATGAACCGTAGTGTGGTTGCAACAGAAGAATTAGATGGTGAGTACCAAATGTAGGCCAAGATCAGTTGCAATGGTGAGAACTGTGGTTTGTTCCACTAATTTCCTGTAAATTTTCTCAGGAAGAAAACCCAACCAGGATTCTGAGGGAGCTATTCCCAGATGGGACAGAATGTCCATACAAGGAATATACACCCAAGCAGTGCAAGGAATGGACTGCAGTGGCTGGTACAGTTCAGTCTATCCCTTCTTCAGGACCAAGCCTCTTATTTCCTCAGATGTCTGGAGTGATGGCTCCTGGCTGAGTCCCTTCCTGAGCACTGCCCTCAGTGGAAGAGAGTTACCTCACCTTAGGACACACCCCATCTAAGGGGAGAGCCCATACCTGAGGAGCCCAATGCAACCAGGTCGCAGTCTAACTCAAAATGTCATGCTACTCTTGCTGTGTCTTTTGATAGGAACACTCTCTCTGTGAGGTTCAGGACCTTTAGACCCACAATGCCCCCACTTACAAAGACAGAAACCATAAATTCTCCAAGTGGATCTATGGGAATAACCCCGGCCAATCCCGACATCACTTTCACTTCTTGGACCCAGGTATTCTATCTGTTAGCATATAATACCATGTAATGAACATTGATTTAGAATGTATATTGTATCCCGGAGGCTGGAGCACCCTCCTTGCTCTATCTCCTTCAAAATGGCACCTCAGCAGCTCTTTGAAAATACTGTTCCTTTAAAAATGATACTACTAACTTCTGGGCAGTGCAGTCAGTATTGTGATGAGTAGATCCACGGTCACGGTGTTCCTTTCTTTGCTGTAGGTCCCTTGGTCTAGTGTGGTCTCATGACTATCCGGTGTTGATGGGCCCAATGCCACTCAAATACGTTGCACACTAAAGCCCATCCTTGGAGCAGGGAAACCATCCTATATTCACAATATATTGACTCCAACCAAGGTAGATTGCTGCTCCTTTTAAGATGGAATCAACAGGCCATAAAGTGGCTAGTTGACCTCCTTAGGGATGTTGCCACATTGGGGGATCAGTGTTGGTCTCTGACACGAGCAGCCTGGATATTCAGCTGCAGCAGTGGCTACACCAGCAGAATAAACATTTTTTTCAAGCACACATGGAACATTTTCTAGGATAGACCACATGTTGGGCCCGAAAACAAGTCTCAGTAAATTCAAGAAGACTGAAATCATACGAAGCATCTTCTCTGATCACAGTGGTATGAAACTAGAAAACAATTACCAGAAGAAAACTGAAAAACACACAAACACACGGAGGGTAAATAGCATGCTACTAAACAATGAATGGGTTAACAAAGAGATCAAGAAAGAAATCAAGATACCCTGAGACAAATGAATATGAAAACACAATGGCCCTCATCTTCCACCCCCACCCCCCTTACCCTCTGGGAACCACTAAACTATTGTCTGTGTCTATGAGTTTTTGTTTCTCATTTGTTTGTCTTGTTCTTTTGTTGTTTTTGGTTTATATATAGGGTAAGAGGGATCAAATATATGGTGATGGAAGGAGAACTGACTCCGGGTGGTGAACACACAATGGGATTTATAGACGATGTAATACAGAATTGTATACCTGAAATCTATGTAACTTTACTAACAATTGTCACCCCAATAAATTAAAAAAATAAAACCAAAAAACACAATGGCCCAAAATCTATGGGACACAGCTTGGTATTGGCATAAAAACAAGCACATACCATGTTTCCCCGAAAATAAGACCTAGCCGGATTATCAGCTCTAATGCGTCTTTTGGAGCAAAAATTAATATAAAACCCAGTATTATATTATATTATATTGTATTATATAAAAGACCCGGTCTTATTTTACTGTAAGATAATATTTACTATAATATTAGTTTTTGCTCCAAAAGATGCATTAGAGCTGATGGTCCAGCTAGGTCTTATTTTCGGGGAAACATGGTAGATCAATGGAGCAGAATGAGAACACAGAAATAAACTCATACCTATATAGTCAATTAATTGATGACAAAGAAGGCAAGAATATACAATGGGTAGATGCTATCTCTTCATAAATGGTGTTGAGAAAACTGGACAGATACATGGAAAAAAGTTAAACCGGAACACTTTCTTACATCATATACAAGAGAAAACTCAGAATGGATTACAGGCTTAAATGCAAAACCTGAAACATAAAACTCCTAGAAGAAAACAAAGGCAATAAACTCTTTGACATTGCTCTTAGTAATATTTTTTTTTAGATATGTCTCCTTGGGCAAGGGGAACAAAAGAAAAAATAAACAAACCGGACTACATCAAACTAAAACATGTTTGCAATGGAAACCATCAACAAAATGGAAGGACAACATATCAAATGGGAGAAGATATTCACCAATGATACATCCAACAAGGGATTAATAACCAAAATGTGTAAGGAACTCATACAACTTAATACCCCTCAAAAAGATCCGATTAAAACATGGGCAGAGGACATCCATAGGCATTTCCCCAAAGAGGACATACAGATGGTCAATAGACATATGAAAATATGTTCAATGTCACTAATTCATCAAAGAAATGCAAATTAAAATCACAATGAATACCACATCATACCCATAAGAATGGTTATCATCAATAAATCAAAAAAACCAAGTGTTGGCGAGGATGTGGATAAAAGAGAAGCCTCGTGCACTGTTGGGATTACAAATTAATGCAGCCACTATGGAAAACATTATTCCTCAAAAAATTAAAAATGGAACTAACAAATGAACCAGCAATCCCGCCCAGTTCCAGGTATTTACCCAAAGAAATTCAAAACACGGATTTTAAAAGATATATGCATCCCTATGCTCACTGCAGCATTATTTACAATAGCCAAGATATGGAAACAACCGAAGTGCCTATTGAGAGATAAAGGCGTGGTACATATATGCAATGGAATGTTACTGGCCGCCCCAGGAATGAAATCTTACCACATGTGACAACATGGATGGACTGAGAGGGTATTATGCTAAGTGAAATAAGACAGAGAAAGAAACACTGTATGATTTCACCTATATACGGAATCTAAAAAAATCAAAACAAATGAACAGACAAAATGAAACAAACTTATAGATAAAGAACTGATGGTTGCCAGATGGGAGGGGAATTGGGAGGCTGGGTGAAAAAGATGAAGAGATTAAGAAGTACAAACTGGTAGTTACAAAATAGTCAAAGAGAAGTCAATTACTACATAGGGAATATAGTCAATAACTCTGTAACAACTATGTATGTGCTAGGTGGGTACTAAGCTTACCCACTTATGCTGTACACCTGAAACTAATATAATATTGAATATCAACTGTCATTGAACAATTTTAAAAATTAAAAAATACCACACAGTGGGTGGCTTAAACAACAATAAAGACATTTACTTTCTTATAATTCTGGAGTCTGGAAGTCCAAGATCAGAGTGCCAGTGGGTTCTCTTCCTGGCTTGCAGATGGTTGCTTTGCTGATGTGTCCTCATGTGGTGAAGAAAAAGAGATCTCATTCTCTCTGTCTTGTTATAAGGCCACCAGTCCTATTGGATTAGGCCCCATCCATGTGACGTCATTTAACCTTGCTTATCTCCTAAAAGCTCTATATCCAAATATAGTCACTTTAGGGTTTTAATTTCAACACATGAGTTTTGGGGGGACACAAAGTACACAGCATCCACCTACCACCTGGGATGGGATCCTGTTCCAAAATTCTATTTTGGGACCTGCTTCCTCAGACTATTATTGGCACTAACTGTTGGTTTCCCCAGGAAACAGACTCTGAGAAACTGAGATTTTCATCCAGGTGATTTATTAGGGAATATTCTTGGGAGCAACACCTGCAGGAGAGTAAAAGAAACACGACTGAAACTGTCATGCAGCTGCAGTACAGTCATCAGTGGATCCCACTGAGAGCTTCGGGATGGTCATTCAGAGACGCCCCAGGTTGAGGCAAGGGGAATGAGCTTTGGTGCCTTTCATAATCAATCTTTTTAGTATGTGGGCTACACCCTTAGAAGAGGGGGTAACCTTGAGTGAGGCAGGTTTCTTCAGCCAAAGGCAATTCCCAGAGAGGGACCTAGCAGTCAGCCTCAGCAGCCATTATTCGCAGAAATTGGGATAAAGAGTATGCTAGTTCTGGAAGAGAACTAGATGGCACACTGTAGCCTCCCCTACCCATTGAAAACAAAAACCATTGGTCAAAGATTACAAAATATGGTGGGATTTAAAAAATAGAGTAGGAAGGAGGGAGTTAATTTTGCTTAATTACATTACTGAATTTTAAACTGCTTTTTGAAAATACTTTGGTTTGTGTGTTTATATTACATTCTAAGATATATGTAGATACCACTAAATAAATGTAAAACACTTAAAAATATTATAAATCACATTAATTTATATAAAACATAATATATGATAGAGATGGTCTTAAAATTAATTTCTAAAAATAGATGAAAACATTTGGAGCATTTTGTTTTACTTAATCCTTTGATTTGTCTTTATTTTTTTTTTTATAAAGAAACTATGCATGTTAATTGCTTTTAAACCAGTTCCATCTTTTTGGTGAATACAACCTCAAAAATTAAAAAGTATACCAGTTGTTTTTAAGTTTCATTATGTATGAATTTATTTATAAACATTGTGTGACTTAGCACTCATTTCTAATTTGTATCATTCAAAATAACGAAACTTACTGATATGAATTATTGATAACAAAGAGACTTTTGCCTTGGTAACTTAAAAAATATTGTGAATGTTCAAATAATGCTTCAGAAATTATTCTTAGAAACTATAAAACATTTCTCCTATTTGAGTGTGACAACTTCAAAGTATTGTAATTAATTCCAATGTTTAGAAAAACCTCAGCCTTAAGAATAACTGTATACTTGTGTATAAATGTTTATACTTGAGAAATGTTTATGTATCATTATTTAAGCACCTTTAAGTACATAAACATAGCTATTCAGAATTTACTATAGCTCAGTAGAAGAGATAGAAAATGCACAATTATAATGCAGAAAATGAATATAACAAATAAGTATCAATCTTTTCTTTGGACATTTTCATTCTTTAATATGGGCCATATTTAGAAATGTCATTCTAAAATATACTTCAAAAGTTCCCAAAAGGTTTTATATTATTCAAAACTTTATTTGCAGAGATCTACACTTGCCAACTGAGAGAAGTACTTCAACTCTTTTTGGTTGTGGCAAATACAAGATGCTCTTTGAGTAGGGCACTCTTCTGCTCAAATTCAAGGAGTGTGAGAATTACACACTGTCATAAATATAGCTTACTGCTGACTCATACAAAATGACTGGGACCTTTACCAATAGCTTTAATTATACATATTAATCATTCCAAAATGGATCTTCGGGGAGAGCACTTTTGATCTTCCTACAAGAAATTCCTATTATATAATAGTACTTCAGTGATAACACATTCAAAGAGAATAATATAATCAATACATAACAAAAATTGTGCTGGCACTTCAAGCTCCAGTGCCGACATTTGCCATATTTAACCAAAACTAATTTGACATACACGTATAAGTTTGTTGCAGATTTTCCCCTAACGCTATTTCCATTTGTTATTCCATGGTCTCACATTGTCCACATAAAGTTAGAAGGACATGTTCTGTTTCTGGACTCTACCTGTTTACAGTTCAGACTTTTCTTTTCTATTCACACTCCCATATTTATTCTTGTTGCCCATATTTCTTTTCTGAGCTCCTGATCTACACATTCAACTGCTCACTGAGTATAATCTAGGTTCTTCCTTTTCTCTTATCCTCCAAATCAGATAAAGTTTAACATCCATCAACTCCCTTAGGAATAGCTTTAAAATCTCTTCTCTATTCTTTGTCTTCACTGCTTCTGCCTTAGCTTAGTCCGTCAACATCTCTTGTTTGGATTATTACAACGGTCTCCCAGTTATTCTGTCTGCCTCAAGTTTTATTTCCTACTCATCTATTCTGCCCATTATTTCTAAAATGGAAACCTAATCAGGTTATTCTTTTGGTTAAAAACTTAAATGGACTCCAATGTCTACAAAAAAAGGATAAGGTCCTGGACATGGCAGAGAAGACTCACCATCGCTGGCCCCTGCCTTCTCCTCCAACGCAGAGCATCCGACCCCTCTCCCATACAGCACAGTCATATGGACTACATATCGTTTTTCAGATTCACACGTTGTTCAGGCCACTGGGCCTATTTCCTTTGCCAGTAATTTCCATCTCTCTCTCTCTCATCAAATGGGCAAAGTCCTTATAATTTTGATTTCCTTTCTTAAATTTTCTTATAAAGGTTGCTCTAACTTCCAGTATAAGTAGGGTTACCATATAAGTTTTTTTGTCTGAACTGGGATACCCTGGAGAATGAAAGAGAGTGAGACTAATACTAAACTCTAATGGACATTGGGTCATAAACCATGGCTTTCCTGGGACAGCAGGAATGTATGATCCCTCACCTGTAAGTAGAGTTGATTATTCCCTTTTCTTTGTTCTTCCTACCTATGTCAACCAATATCCTAGTACAGACTTATTACACTGTATTGAAATTATTTATTATTGTGTCTCTCTCAACTACTAGGCCCTGGAGAATTAAACACTATGCTTTATTCATCTTTGTACACAAGATAATTAACAAAGCAAATCTGATCAGGTCATCAATATATGATAGGTGATAGAGGTCTATTATGGGATTACACAAATAAAGGAACCAAGTTTACTAAAGCTGGTATGCCAAAGCCATACACCTTACTAAATTTTAGATCCCCATTAAACCAGTGATGGTAGGAAGTTCCGTATGCTCACCTCAGGATCATTCTTGGCACCAGACTGTGGAGACAGTATGAGCAGCCAGGATCAGGAAGGTGTAGACATTTTTGACAAACAACATAAAGGACTGGGTAGTGCCCAGAAACCACAGATCAAATGGAAGCCAGATGCAGATGAATTGAGAGTTGAGGACTTCCAGTAGGAAAGCAAGGTTCAGGTAAAATAAAGGGTCAAAAATCAGGAGTCAAAACAGCCAATGGTGGCACTAATGACAAAGAATCCCGATACTTGGGCTGATTTAAACTTGGCCAGGTTTGCAGGCGGAGCTTGGCATATGGGCCCAGTGATGTCAGAGTCCATGAAATATGTAGACTTAGCTGGTATCAATTGCATCAACTGATTTTAAATATATATCTCTCACAGGTTCATACTTTTATAAGATCCATACATACACATACAAGCATATGTGCAAATTTTAGTATCCATATGCCCATGTGTTTATCAAATTATAGGCTATACATAAGCAACAAATAATTTTCATTTTACTCATTCTATTAATGCTTTCTTCAATATGCAATTTAAAAATTAGGTTATTTCTAGAAATTAGCAAAGCCAAAGAACATTGTATTTTCTTTTCAATTAAATAAAAGTTTCTCAATAAGGGGCAGAATATTATTTTGATGACTCCAAGTTGTATTGCTTAACTTGAATATCCCCTCCTCAGAGACCTTCTCAAACATTCACTTAAATTATTCCAGCTAGGCACAAAATATGCCCAATATAAAAATATGTTCTAGTCTATAACACTTATATTTTATTTGTAATTAGACATAATTTAACTCTATTTCCTCATCAATCAGCAGGGAGGCAGCAAGTCTGAAAAAAAAAGCTAGCACCCGTATGTATTTGATAATACTGATTCTCTTCAGTGAATTATTTCCATTGTATTATTTCCATTTAAAGATTTTTTTCCCCCCAGTGATTCATTCTCCAAGAAATGTTAATAATGTTTCCCTTGGTGTTTTGCCTCTTTGAAGATTGGTCTGGCCATTTTTTCTCCACCACTGTTGTTTTCTTTGTTATCAGTGAAGCCACCATCTGCTTGAAAAGGAGAGTCCTTTAATGGGACTTGAAATCTAACAGTATTGCCTTAGGCAAAAGTCTGAAGTTAGAACTTGGCGCACAACCATCTTTGCTTTCAGCACCGATGCAACTACCTCCCTTGGGTAGTTGCATTCTCTTGGGTTCTCCATTTATAGACCTCCCTGGTAGTGCTGCCTTTCCAGACAGCATCTATCCTCTTCTGTCACAATCTCTCCCGTGTCCCATTCCATCTCAGGCAACTGTCTTTTGTAAATCAATGTGAACGAATCCATGCTAAAATGTTGCTAACTTACCCCCGAATTGACACAACTTTCCAACCAAAGAAAAGGGATGAATCTCCATGATGCAATTTTTGGCCAGAAATAATACATTTTGTAACTCAACAATTCTGTTGGCCCCATCCCCATAAAAGATATCACATTGGTGACTGCCAATCCTGCCTGTGTATGACTTGGGATAATGTCAGTATTTGGTCTTAATTTTCATGAGTTGTTGTGCTTTGTGAAACTATTCCAAAAAAAACCCCTGCCAGCTCTTTGTTAATAAAACACACTTAAATAGGCATGAGGTGGTTAAAAACCTAACTTCAGAGAGGCAATTTGGGAACCATTGAAAATAGGTAACAACAACCACAGAGAAAAGCCATTAGATTTATAGAGGAGAGCTTTCTCTGCCTAGAAGATATATCGCTTTCACCCTAACCCAGGTTGGTCTATGACAACCCTCCCCTGGCAGGTGCAGCAGGCATTTTGTAAATGACATTGTATAGGAAGCATTTTTATAGAGGGCACTGTGCAAAGCACAATAGCAAAATGTACTTCTGTACTTCCGTGAAGTTGTGAATTAGCAGATTACACTAATGTTAGCCATAGCAATAGAACTAAGTCAATGAGAAACTCTAAATGAGGCAAGAAAGACTCTGTACTTCAAGAAATTGCAAGCACAAATACTGCTAACTTTTTTGAATACAATGAAATAAACCGACATGAATGGGCAGAGCAGAGTGGAGAATCAATCAGATCAACAAACACTGCTGGATTAGCTGGACGAAAGAAAAGTCGTATTATAATAGATTATAATTTCCTACAGGGGAGAGAGTGGAAATTACAGGTTTACCCACATTCTATATTTGACATGTATTTGTGTGTGTATAATATTTATGCTTATGTTAACTCGTAGTATATGTTTAAAAATTTACTTCCATATAGTTATTTCCATAATCCTTTTCTTCTTTTATTATTAGAATTACAGGTAAAAAATTTTATTGAAGTAAATAAAGGAGAATCCCAAATTGAATTGGAACTAAAATGTCAACCAGATTCTCTTGTAACATCTGTGCTTAACACATTTTAGTGGCTACCAGTATCACAGAATAAAATCCAAACTTACTCAACAGCCTACAGCAACTGGCTCTTGCATCCTCCCTGGCCTGAAGTCAGTCACTTCTCACCTTGATCATGACACTCCAACCATCCTTATCTTTCTTGAGTGCCCTGAACACCCAAAGCTCATTCTTGCTTTAGGGTTCTGCCACATGCTATCCACTCTGGCAGCTGAGAATTCTGTTCTGTATGTGCTTATCATGGCTCACTCTTTCTAATTTATGTCTCAATTTAAATATAACCTCCTCAGAGAGACCTTCCCAACTCTCCATATTTAAACTGATTTAATCTTCATTCTCCTACTATCACTATTACCTAGCATGGTGTCTGGTTTTCATTAGCTACTTCTCTTATCCAGGGTGGGTTCCACAGAGATACTCTCAAGGCAAACCTTACGTGTTAATTCTTTATTTGGAAGGCCCATCCCAGGACTGAGAGAAAAAGAAATGAAATATGAAAGGAGGAAAAACAAATGTAAGATCACAGTAAGAGCTCTCCATTATCAATCTCGCTGCAGATTTGCAAGACACACAGCCAGTTGCTCAGTCATGAAAGATGTGCCAGATAAACTAAACACAATCACTGTGCCTCGGAATTGGAGGAAGGAAGGAAAAGAAATGTATATCCTGTCTCTTTTCTCTCATTGATCTAGGTTCTCCGATGTACAGTGAACCACCCAACATCTTATATCACCACCCCTGCACAGTCACTAGGGAAGCTGGATTGCATGCCCTGTGTTGTGGTGCTTCTTCTGAGTTACAGTGGGGTAGGAGGAAGAAGAGTCTGTACAGATCTGGTTAGGTCAAGCCTGGGTTCCAGATCTATGTGGCTGCCATTGCAAATGTCATAACAGAAGTGGTACCAGTGCTCAGCACTCACTGGGGGAGACTGAGAAAGTGGGTGTTACCGAAAGATGAGTAACTGCAGCTGCAGCCATGAAAATACCAGTTCAGTTGTAGCCAGAGCTCTCCGTGACCAAGAGCCCTAGGGTCCAGGAGATAGGTGAGGCCAAGGAAATTGGAGGAGGTGCACAAATCTGATCTGATATGGTACTCAATCTGTGTTTGTTGAATGAATCAGGAAAGAATGGATACGTTTCATGCTGGTAGTAGGCCACCTTAGTAAAGAGACCCATTTAGACCCTGAATAGTTTCAACATGCCTTGTTTGGAAAGAAACCATTCCTGAATACTATCTTTTTAAACATGCTAAATTACTTACTACCATCAGACTTATAATAGAACAGAATCTTTTCAATACATCCATACCAGTTCTGCCCTGTATTTCCATCTCAATATACCTAAACCCTCATCCTCCTATCAGTATACCTAGTTGTCTACCCAATCTTAATCAGTCATGGCATCTCTGCTTTGGTTGGTCCATCTTTCCATATTTCAACAGATCAATCAGCATCTATTTATTGGGTGTCTAGTGTGAACAGGCGGCATAGAAGGAGCAAATGACTAGGAGTTAGGGAAGCTGAATTTTAATCTTATCTTGGCTCCAATTTCATACAAGATGGTCTTAGGGAAGGCTTGGCCACTGGGCATCCTAGCATGGGATCAGTGGTAAAGGAAAGAAATCTGAGAATGTGTGGCATTGAGTACTATTATGGCTGATGCTTAAAGAGGAGCCAGCAGCTCAACTCATAAAGTCCAAATGGCATGAAAATTTAGGACTCAAATTGAGTTGCTGTTGATATTTAAATGGAGTCCATATAGTGAGTGGAGGACTACATAATTGAAGCTTCAGACAGGGAGGACGGTTTTGCAGTTGACGTGGTTGTCATTTGGTTTGATTTGGAAAAAGAATTAAGCCCGGAAGCTTGGAATATATGAAGCTGATACCAGGTGCCTAAAAGAAGAGCTCAGAAGAGAAAGGCTAAAATTTATTGAGCATCTGCTATGTACTAGGCTGACTACATACAAATATTCCAATACCAATATTTGTACTGGAATAATTCCCATACAAATATTCCCACCAAAACGTTTTGTGCAAGTTTCATCAACATTTCTGTTTTAGATACAAGTAAATTGAGGCTCAGTAAGGTTATACAACTTCCCTAATTGAAGGCAGTCAGTTCTGTCTGACTCCAAAGTTTGTGGTCCCCTGTCATATCAAGCTAATATAGAGAGAGGCAAGTCCTGGGGAGGCAAACTTTTAGACTCCTAACACAGCAGTTTTGAGACCAGGGCAGGGCTTCTGTCCCAACAGGGTTTAGGGGCTGGACTCACACTAGTACCCTCACTACACATCCTTGGACAAAGCATTCCACCCTCAGTTCTCCAATTCCTGTGCATGAAAAAAATAAAGTCTTTTTCCAGGTTTGTCTCATTTATCTCATTTATCTATCTAAATTCTAACAGATAGAATTTATCTGTTTGTCTCATTTACTGCTTCTGTTGTATGAACTAAAGAACAAACAAAATGGAAAACATTATGAGGTCCCTACCCTCCAGAAACTGCAAACTTCTTGGAGAAAAGAAGAATATCCATAAAATTGTTATCAGCAACACCAGATAGGATGTAATGACTCTGTGTGTGTGTGTGTGTGTGTGTGTGAGAGAGAGAGAGAGAGAAAGAGAGAGAGAGAGAGAGAGAAAGAGAGAGAGAGAGAGAGAGAGAGAGAGAGAGAGAGAGAGAGAAATGATGGAAAAGGTTTCATCATTTTTGAAGGGGAAGGGAAAGCAAGAATGAGGTCCTGGTGTAGAATGAGGGATGTGGAGAGTTTGCATAATGGGAGGGGCAGGTAGGATCTGAGGAAGTGCTGTCTTTGCGCAGGATCACTGGGATAGCATCCATACTCTAGTTAGCACAGATCAGATGTTCGGTTATAAGAATCCCTCCTCCCAGAAAAAATAAATAAATAAATAAATACACACAAGAATATCAACTATAACTTTACCCCAAAATCTCTGCAATCACTTTTCATTTGACTTCCTGTCCTATTTGTTGGATTCAAAGAAATGTTACCTACTCTTCCTCATCTCATGAGTTTGTGCCCCATTCCTTAATAAAAATATAAAGTCTACTTACTTTCTATCCCCTCTGATGTCCAATGAGGAGGAAGGAAAAAAATACTAGAATACTAAAAATAAAAAAATTAAACCTTTGGATTTTCTTTGAAGTTAAGGAATCATTTATTTAGGACTCCATTTTCTATTCTATTTAATTGAAATACAGCAATGGAAACCAAAAACTGTGTCAAGAAGATGGCACACATGTGTAGATACAAATAGCATAGTCTGAAATGGACTAATAGATAATAGCATTCATGGTTGAGCAGACTATGCTTAAAATTACATACAGACTTCCTGCATGGGATAGTTTCTCATTCAATCAGAACTTTCCTATGCATTATCATTTTTGGAGTCTGAACACTTTATGCTTAATCTTATCCAAACGGTAAAGTTTTTAGAAGTTGAACATAATGTCATTAGTTGTTTTTCAGTTATGCATGGATAATGAAAAAAATCGCATTTCTACTTTCACAACAATTAAAGATAACTTTTTATGTATGGATAACTCAAACCCAGCCAAATTATAAAGCTGAAACTTTCCATGTGTTTAATCCTCAAGGAAAGTAGATCCTGGGGATAATTTTAACCCTTTTCCATAAAGATAACAAAATTATAAATGTAGCCAAAAGGCCCCAGACCGCATGAGCCTGTATGAACAAATGTTTCAACATTAACAACCGAGCCTAACTTTTTTCTGTTTTGAAAATATTTACATACAAAATCTTTCAGATGTGTTATAAAGAATAGGAAAAAACAACCCATCACCTAAATATAACGAGTATCAAAATTGTACCAAACTGGCTTCAGAAATGTTTCAAAGGAAAAATGTATAGAGTAGAGGCACAGAATACCCCTTGCCAGGTTCCCCATGCTCAGAGGTCATCTTCACTGAGGTTGACTCTCATCCTGAAGCAATTTGTATTCCTCTCCATTCATGCTTTTGAAAAACGGGGGTTAGTATATATATATATATACTTATGAGCATCCATGAAAATAGATTCCAGTGTTTCATGTATTTTAAACATATATGTAAGTGGCGGCATATTGTACTTATCCTTTTGCAATCTGCTTTTTTCACTCAACATTTTGTTTTTGAGAATTATCCATGTTGATGCAGATAGAAAGTTAAACATTATTTCAGAGAGTGAAAACATCCCAGCTCACTGAAGACATCTTGCAAAGTCCACACGGCATTTTGTGGATGTCTCCAGAAACTGCTTCACCATCGGGTGCCTCGGCTGCCCTTCCGTCAGCTGCCGACTCAAGATTTTCTGACATCCAGGCTGGTAAAACTGGGGCTTGAATGATCCAGCTTTCCCCACCGCGGCCACTCTCAGGGCTAGCTGAGCAACCGGTGTGCCCTCACACTCTGCTCCCCAGGCACAGACTTTCACCAACGTCTTCAGACACCAGCGTTCCTGACATGACAGCCGATGAACCAATAGTTTGCTATAAAATGAGAAAGGGCTCCCACACTTTAGCTATTTATTAAGAAGCCTGTAATTGGGTATTTCTTTTAGATGTTTCACCATTTGAGTGAGTTCCTTTAGTGTACAGATGGAGCTGTCGACATTCCTAGCCCCGCCTCAGCAGGTACACCGCCTCATGACTGAGTAGGACTGGGTTGCAAGACTAAATTAAATTGTCAAGATGGTCCCTCATTCTTCTCCAGCCCTCCAGCTGTGTTTCTGAGTGAATCTTTTTTCCCTGAATGCCCCCACCCCCCATTTCCTCTTAAAATAAATGTTTTGCAGCTTCCCATTTTCATCCTGGCTGAAGAGTAGGATTCCGATGTTTTATTTTTACTCTAATCTTTTATATTTAATTATATTTGTGGATGCAAGTAGGTGCTTAGGGAGGTGACATGGCGAGGGGAAGAATACCCCTCAGTTCCATTCATCAGGAAAAAAAAAAAGAACCTCAGCTCTGGTTAACTAGGACCCCAAATACATCAGAACATACTTGAGATTAAGACATCCATTATGTCTGGGATAGGTAAGCAAGGGGAGGCCTTACAAAGATGTGGCCCATGATGACTTCATCTTTTATAGCACAATTTCTCTTCACGGAAGAGGTATATAAGATCAGAGTGGCAAGCAGAAACACTGAGAGCCAATATTTTTAAGTTGTTACTGAAAAAGTTCTGAAGATAGCAGATGAAACTCACTCAAGCCCCACGCCATTTCTTTCACAGACTGTCTTATTCCTTGGTTGAATATGTATTTATTAACATATGAGCACTAGTCCAGAGTTCATACTTAAAGGTGTTTTAGAGTCATCAGCCACATTTTTCATGCATACAAGAATCTCTATTCATTAATACCATAAACATTTATACAATGCTTATTACATGCAAAGCTCTAAGTCAGGCACTCATTACAGCATTAATCTTGGTCTATCTTGGATTGCAATCACCTACTAATACATTACTCTCCTAGAAATTTGGGCTTTCTGAAGGCAGGGGTTTCATCTTACTCATCTGTATATGCATCTTAGACTCAAATGAGAGTTCTATCATTCAGTGAGTTGGCTTTGGTGAGTTACTTAATATCTTAGAAATCTTAGCTATGTGAAATTCATAGAGCGATGTTTACTGCAGAACTTCAGAGTGAAGATTTAATTTAATGTATGTAGAGAAACAAAGCTGGTACCTAATGAATATCAGTTTGTTTTTTAGGTACAGAGCACATTAATTAATGCTTTCAAGGAGAGTGGAGGGATAATCAATATTTTTAGAATGGAATTATACAATAAAATGCAAAGAACCTGGTAATAACACACAGAAATATATAGAAAGCTTAGAGAATGCTTTTAAAGCATCATGTCAGCTCCCCGTCAATTTCCTCATCTTACAACTATGCCTGCTTATTTCTGAAAGAAGAAGCACTGAGACCCTCAAACTTTGTACTTGCTAATCTGTACACTAAATACTTAGCACAAAATTGACTCAGTGTCTGCATGGGGCAGCACAAACCAACACGGGGGGCTGCGGCTGCCTTTAATATGCAATCCTAAGTGAGCCCCCCAGCAGGACACCTGAGCTCACATCACCTGACCTTGTCAATCACTTTGCCTTTCCCTCCAATTCTATTTCAGGTGAGACCCCCAAGGAACGATGGGAAATCATGCCATCCTCAAAGACTGGGGAAGTTCCACCTAATCTGAAACACAAATTGGCTTCATAGCTTCTTATTCTAAAAATAATTTTAGGGCTTTGATAGTTTGTCTCTAAAGATGCATTTTACAATGAGATGGTTATATATATACAATTAGCTTACATACAAGAGTCTTATTTTTAACAGAGTAGATTTAATTTATCCTGAAATCAGGAATCTCTAGACAAGAAAAAGCCCTAACGCAACAGAGAAAATGGAGCATTGCAATGTGCAGAATCAGCATTATTCTAGTTGCGCTCAGGCTGTGACAATCATCTGTCCAGTCCTTTTGTTCATGACCTTTTAAGAGTCTCCTGAGTGGCATGACTTTTCACAACACACATATCAATAACTATCAAAGTAATAAACCAATAGGGAACTTGGCCAGGTAGGCAAGTGACATTGGGTGCAGAATAGCCCATTTTGCTTTGTCACCTCCTTTCACAGGGTCACTAAAGGCCATACTGCTTTTTTTCTCCATCATTTTTCCTATACCTCATGTTTTTTGGTCTTTTACTTGTTCATTTTCCCACATACCACCTTATTTTACTTAAAAACAGAAAGCCACCATTTATTAAATACTCCCAGTTTGCAGGTACTTCATGTGGGCTTCAAGTATGTCATCATATTTTCCTCATATAGCAACTCTCTGAATCAGGCATAATCATCCCCATTTTACAGATGTAGTAACTGAGACATAGAAAAGGAAATGAGCTGGCCAGTTTTTCAGCAAGTTAGTCGCATGAAGATTTCACACCCTCATCTGCCTGACTCCAGAAACTGTATTCTTAATTAGTGCTCTCTATAGCTCCCCACTCCTGATCTTTCGTCTTCAAACTTTCAGAAGTTAAAAACGGCATTCCTCGCCACTCCCTGGGCAGATGACTGTCTATATTTTAACTTTCCTTAGGAATTTTATAATGTGAGGTTGATAGAGGGAAGTCTGCTAGACTCAAGTTTCCTCAAACAATATGTCATTATCTCCTGTTGCATAAAATGAACCATATTTAAAGGCAATGAATCCAGAATAGACAGAATATTAAGTCTTTAGATCTTCACCATAGAAGGGGACATCCAGAGCCCAGGAATTGCCTTTTAAGCTCATCTCCCATTGAGCTGATTGATGAAGCATAAACAGGTAAGCTCAGACCTCCAAGTGCCCAACAGGTGCCAAAAGTTTAGTCTTGAAAAATAATATTCAGAAATAATTTCCTGACGGGTACATGATCCATCATTTTATCCCTAGACTAAGCCAGGACACTAGAAAATTGAATAATGTTGAGCCCTTTTAGATTTTTTCCTAAATTTAATTTTATGATCTCAGTCTGACTAGCGAATACTATCAACAGGGCCAAGTGTGGCAGTAGGGTACAATTCCAGGGGACTCCTTCACATAGACAATGGTGTGAACAGTGTCCCCCGGAGTTGATCAACAGATGGCCCTGACTTTTGAACAGCTCTATGAATTTACTCGGAAGACGTTGTGAACTCGCTGCTTACTCCTTCACTCTGTACCTGTGCTAAACGAATTCAAAAAAGAAAATTCTCAGACTTCAATGCCTGGAGCATCATGCCTTTCCTGAATAATTGGCATCCTTTCAATTCACAGTGAAACATTCCTTTGATATTTTTGTACAGCTTTCCATTATTTGAGAGAAAGATCTATGCTCACCTTTAATAATTTCAAGACTTCATAGCATATCTTTTTGTATACTGGCATTCCCTTTAATTATTCTCTTATTTGAATAACTTCATTTTCACTTTTTAAGAAAGTTACAGAACTGCATACATTTTGTAGCCTGCTCAAATCCTTTAGGAATAAGACAAAAAATAAAATAATTCATAGATAGACATATATATATATATTATTCAATATATGTTTTTTTTAATTTAAAAGCAGTATGTACTGAGAGTAGATCTTAAAAGTTCTCATGAGAAGAAAGAAAAATTTGTAACTATGTATGCTGATGGATGTTAACTAGACTTAATGGTGGTGATCATTTCACAATATATACAAATACCAAATCATTAGGTTGTACACTTGAAACTAACATAATGTCAGATGTTCATTATATTTCAATAAAAAAGTTTTTAAAAATACATGAATAAAATCATTAGATATAATTTTATTATATTGGAAAGGCAATCCACGATCATAATGGAGGCATTAAATAGTGTAGATTATCTAAGGAGCATCCAAAGAGAAAACAGACCATCAAAGATTATCAAAAAGAAGCAAATAGAATATATCTATAGTCCCAAACCCAGGTATATAATAATTTGTAGCCTGTTTATTTCAATGAATCGATGTTATAAAGCATTTTCCATGTTTTTTGGGTGTGTATATAATAACACTTGCTGATTATTTTTTAATGTGGATATTGTATTCTATTGCATGTATATATCAAAATGTAATTCAATGGTCCATGAATTTGGGGCCTTCAAAACATTTCCCAATTCTCACTGTTATATAGTGTTATATTGAACATCCTTGAAGATGAATACTTTAAAACATCCTCAGTTGTTTCCTTACAATAAACAATTAATGCACGAAGTATTAAGACAATTATAGTTCTAATGTTAATGAAGGTTAATTCAGCCAAGGTAAGGTGTCTCTCTTTCCTACATCCTATCTCTAATTATTCTCTTAACCAGTATTTCTCAAACTTCTTTTTATTGAAGACAAAACACATTGGCACTCCTAATGCTTCTAAGTTATATCTTTAATTATACAGCTTCTTATATAGTTACAACTATGAAATCAGGAATGAATCCATATGCCATACTTGTCAATGAGTTCTAGCTATGGTCTCTGAAAGGTGGAGTCCATCTCTTTATAGTTTACAAAGTAAATACAAGTAAACGTTGTATTGATTTTAGCGAGGTTTATAAAGGTAGTAGCCTGTCCAGGACTATGATGATTTCTCATACAAAGCCTACTTCTTTAAAAAAAAAAAATTGTTGTTAATGAAAAAACTTTTAATTGACTGCCTCCTAGAGCTTTGCTTTCTTTAAGACTACCTGGGGCTGGGAGCCCCCAGATTCTCCTTTGAGCTGAGCGGAGCACTAGGTTTCCAAACTGCCCTCCCAAAGCTGCTACCCCTTCCTCAACTAAAGATCCAAAATCGATATCAGAAGTTCAAAGTACACCTCTGATGTTGGAGAGGCTGTTGGTATTATTAAACCACGACAGAAAGTAATTGGGTGCTCTTCTGTGTACAAGTTAAGTTAGCCTTGGGGGAATGTTCATAGAGTGATCGCTGAATAGCTGCCCTGTCATGGTAAATAATGAGTTTTGTGGGTGCTGTGCTGGTTTGTAAAGTGGTTACTTGGATTTAATCTCTTTCTCATGGGTAAATATGAAATCTCAAGTCTACATCTGTTGTACGGTAACTTAGGCAGAGATCAACAGAAGTTTTCCAGAAAAAAAAATATTGACCTGGCCCCTCTTTTGCCTCTTAGCATTCTTCTTCACCTGTCCCCTGCTCAAGCATGGTGGGGCTGCACCCTCCCCACCATGAAAGGGGAGCTTCCTCTGAGGGCCTGTCTTGTATATTGTCTCCATATGCCACTGGGAAACCTCTTCTTGAAGTCAAGTGATAAAGTTGCACTTCTGTTTCTAATGGCACACATCCAGCCTGGAGCGAGACGGGCAGCTTTGTGAGAGCGCTTCTCAATGGAGTCACCAAGTACAGTAGTGCAGCTGGAAAGCGTTTTCTCACTGTCGTGCCCCAAGACTGCGGTTAGTCTCAAATTCCTGTGAATGTGACTAAAAAATGTTTGTGTTTTAGCCACAATCACTAACAAATTATGCTCAGCTATTCAATGCACAGACCAAAAGAGAGCCTGACCCCATTATCAAAACTCAAACCCAGATGGCGAGGAGTCCCACTGTAATGAGGGCCTCTCAGTCATTTCAAAGAAATTTCTTGTCAATCATGCCACATCGCATATGGGGTCTCCTTTAAAAGGCATCAGAGTTTGGAAGATTCAGAGGCCTTCCAGAGCAAAGTAATGCCTTCCTCCTAAAATTAGTTACTCCTTTTTAGAGTCTTAAGAACAATTCCTTCTTCTCTCCTCCTTTTCCTCCCTCTCCTCACCAAGAAAAATTACTCTAGTTTGTCCATCTAAGCTAGAGGACTGTAGCAGAGTCAAATCTCAAAATGGAGCAGCCAGAAAGTCTGAAATACATTCTTGGCTCACTACTCAGAGGGAAATAAAATGAACTCGGAGAAGAAGAATATCAAAAGGTCTACGCTTCTGAGTTGAAAATAAATTTACCGAAACTGTAATTCCAGGATCCGATTCTCACTCTGGTTACAATGAAGAGTTAAAAAGAGAACTACAGCATTGTCTGGAACTTGACAAAGATTCAGAGAGCAACCCTTACGTTTCCATCTTTCTAGGTGAGATGCAGAACTCTGCCCTCTGCCCAAAAGCGTTTGTCCGCGTACACATGTCTTAACTCTGCTTGCCACTATAATACTACATCTGGTTTCTTCTTTACTTTCACTAAATCGAAGCGTGCCCGTCTCCCTCCATGCCTCTCCTCCACTAACCACACACATGCACGCTTCTTTGAATATGAAGTGTCACCCCTGATGTTCTCTCTGGCATCCCTTGCAGGCTGTCATGCTTGGCTGTGGATTCCCTCCCCCGGAGAAGCAGCCACAGCTGTGTGTCCTGTGAAAGGACTGAACTGCTTTTTGCGCACGAAGCAGAAGAAAACCAGCATAAATCGCAGTCCTAATTGCCCATATGGGAGATTTTCAAGAAGGGAGTGAGTAAAATGGAAGAGCAGGGCAAGTTGTGAGCAGAAGGCTGAGACCAGAGTGCTGAGGGAAAATCAGCCACCATATCAGGAAGTCCTGAAAATTGTTGTTTCTGTTATTGCTGCTAGATATTCAAGAAGGATTTTCGAGTAAAACAAAAGTCTGATGGTGTGAAGACTGAACTCCATTTTCTGTGTGAGTTTGAGTAAAGAGAAAGATAAACAGAACCTTTCACCGATAGGCATATTTTAGAGTTCAAGTGTGACATGACGGGTCCAAAATAGATTCCACATGATTGGAGCAGATCCAGAATCCCAGTCCCTGAATAGCAATCAGTGTTGGAAGCTAAGAGCCGGCATCCACTATCATCACATAAAACATGGAAGAAACAGCAAATCCTACACAGCTGCTAGTGAATAAGGACAATCCATACGTGGAGTTTTATGTTATGGGCACATTTTCTTAAATTACTCAGCTTAGTTTAAATTGAGGGTCTCTTTGACTTTTTACATGTCTTTAATGAATACCCAGAACATTACGACAACTTTTTTTTTTCATGAATTTTCCTTTCAAAGAGGGAGACTTATGTTCTTTGCAATACTCAATGTAGGCAGAACTAATGACCCAAGGGCTTCATGCTGGTTTATTTTCATGGAAAGCTCCTCATAATTTGAAACCACACAGGGTTACGAGCGTCTCAGAAGATACAAGCCAAAAAGTCCAGGATCTTACGACTTCATCATGAGGGATGTTGATAGTTAGTAGGGGGTTCCTCTTCAGGACCAGGATGGGTTGTTCTACTGTGGCATACGTGAGCCTCTCTGACAATCTGCAGAGAGCCGTAGGAGAGGAGAGAAGCAAGAGAAGCAGGGAGGAAGAAAAGAATGGGGGCCATAAAAATAGTGCGCCACAGGAGAGACTGAGTACATGTGACCCAGGGATTCTCTCTTCCATTTATAGACAATTATATTCTTTAAAAACAGTCACCAGAAAGTCTTCATGATCAGATCCTCCCCATTTGGCTAATGTTTAGCACATTTAAAAAAGCTTTAATTTTTTTTAAAGTGACAATGACTAGTAAAATTACATAGGTTTCAAGTGTACAATTCTGTAATATATCAGCCATATATCACATTGTGTGTTCACCACCCAGAGTCAGTTCTTCTTCCATCACCATATATTTGACCCCATTTACCCTCGTCTACCACCTCCTCCCCCTTACTCTCTGGTAATCACTAAACTATTGTCTGTGTCTCTGAGTTTTTGTTTCTATATTTGTTAAAATTGTTTCTTTGTTGCCTTTAGTTTTATATCAATGAAATCATATGGTTCTCGACTTTTTCTGTCTGACTTATTTCGCTTAGCATAATAATCTCAAGATCCATCCATGTTGTCACAAATGGCACTATTTCATCTTTTCTTATGGCAGAGTAGTATTCCATTGCATATATATCCCACAACTTCTTTATCCAATCATCTATTAAAGGACACTTTGGTTGTTTTCATGTCTTGGCCACTGTAAATAAACTTGGAGCCACTGCAATAAATATTGGAGCACATATACCTTTATGGATGTTTTCAGATTTGGGGGGGTATATACCCAGGAGAGGTATTGCTGGGTCATGTGGTAATTTTATTTTTAATTTTTTGAGGAACCTCCACATTGCCTTCCATATAGGCTGCACCAATCTGCATTCCCACCAACAGTGTATGAGGGTTCATTTCTCTACACAGCATCTCCAACACTTGTTATCATTTGTCTTGTTGATGATAGCCATTCTAACTGATGTGAGGTGATATCTTATTGTGGTTTTTATTTGCATTTCTCTGATGATTAGGGATGTCGAGCATCTTTTTATATGTCTATTGGCCATCTGTATGTACTCTTTGGAGAAAATTACAGACCAATATCTCTTATGAATACAGATGCAAAAATCCTAAACAAAATCTATCAAATTGAATACAATGATGGATTAAAAAGATTACACATCACAATCAAGTGGGGTTCATCCCAGGGGCACTAGGATCGTTCAACATATACAAATCGATCAATGTGATACACCACATAAACAAAAGGTAAAAATTATATGATTCTATCAGTAGGAGCAGAAAAAGCATTTGACAAGATACAACACCCATTTATGATCAAAACACTTAATAAAATGGGTATGGAAGGAAAATACCTTAACATAATAAAGGTCTTATATGACAAACCCTCAGCTAATATCATAATTAACAGTGAAAAACTGAAGCCCTTCACTCTACATTCAGGTACAAAACAGTCTGTCCACTATCATCTCTGCTTTTCAACATAGTGTTGGAAGTCCTAGCCAGAGCAATCAGGCAAGAGAAAGAAATAAAAGACATCTGAATTGGAAATGAAGAAGTTAAATTGTCACTTTTTGCAGATGACATGATGCTATATATAGAAAACCCTAAAGAATCCACCAAAAGACAATTAGAAACAATAAACAAATACAGTAAAGTTGCCAGCTACAAAATCAATGTACAAAAATTCATTGTATTCCTGTATACTAACAATGAAATCTCAGAAAAATAAATTAAAAAAACAAACAAACAAAATAAATTCCTTTTGCAATTGCAACAAAAAGAATAAAATACCTAGGAATAAACTTAACCAATGATGAGAAGGATCTATACACTGAAAACTATCTATACACTGAAAACACATTTTTAAAAGAAATTGAAAAAGACACAAAGAAATGGAAAGACATTCCGTGTTCATGGATTAGAAGAATCAACATAGTTAAAATGACCATATCACTCAAAGCAATATATAGATTTAATGCAATCCTCATCAAAATCCCAATGGCATTTTTTTAAAGAAATAGAACAAAAAAAGAAAATCATCAGATTTGTATGGAACCATAAAAGACCCTAAATGGCCAAAGCAATCCTAACAAAAAAGAACAATACTGGAGGTATCACACTCTCTGACTTTAGCTTGTACTACAGGGCAACAATAATCAAAACAGCATGGTATTGACAGAAAAACAGACACACAGACCAGTGGAATAGAATTGAAAACCCAGAAATAAACCCAAATATATATGGGCAGATAATTTTCAACAAAGAAGCCAAAAACATACAATGGAGAAAAGAAAGCCTCTTCAATAAATGGTGCTGAGAGAATTGGAAAGTCACATGCAAAAGAATGAAACTAGACTGCTATCTGTTACCATGTACCAAAATTAGCTCAAAATGGATCAAAGACCTAAACATGAAACCTGAAGCAACAAAGTACGTAGAAGAAAGCGTAGGCACTAAAGTTATAGACCTTGGGTTCAAAGAGGATTTTATGAATTTGACCTCAAAGGCAAGGGAAGTAAAAGCTAAAATAAATGAATGGGACTATAACAAACTAAAAAGCTTCTGCACAGCAAAAGAAACCATTGACAAAACAAAGAGGCAACCAACTGAATGGGAGATTTTTGCAAACAACACCTCCAATAAGGGACTAATATCTAAAATATATAAGGAACTCATACAACTCAACAACAAAAAGACAAACAATCCAATTATAAAATAGGCAGAGGACCTGAATAGACATTTCTCCGAAGAGGACATACATATGACCAAGAGACATATGAAAAGATGCTCAACATCACTAATCATCAGAGAAATGCAAATAAAAACCACAATGAGATATCATCTCACACCGGTTGGAATGGCTATCATACATTTTTTTTAATTTGAGAAGGTCAGCTGTAGGTTATTCTTCAGCTCAAAACCTAGTCTAAATATGTCTCTGTGAGAGATCAGCAGTCATGAATGTTCCCTCTGCCATTTTTGGGAGACACAGATCATGAAAGTAAGTAAAGTAATAATAAATGGAGAACTGAGCACTTACTAAGGAAGAGGTGATTCAACGTATGTTACAACTGCACTCAAACTGGCTATGAAGTCAGCATCATGCCTCACACCAAAATGACAGAAATGAGACAAGCGGATTTTTCCCTCTGTGTTGAAATTCCCTTCATTACTTGGATGTCCTCGTGCATATTTGAAGTTCTGTGACTTTTACTTTGGTACATCATGGACTGTCTGTGTTTCCAGATATTTCTCTTTGGTTATATTAATAGGAATTGTCCTTCAGTAACTGGGGAATAGCTCAATCAATTGATCAGAAGTTCAGCATTCTAAGGCTATCCTTCCAGAATATGGTGGAAAATGTATGGGGGAAAAAAGGACAAGTTTGTTTTTCGTCTCATGACGTGGTATAACTAATGCAAATTTTAACAATACAAAGAAATAGTACTTCTAAAAAAAATTTCTGGTCACTATGGAGTTTTTTTTTTGCCCCTCTATTCTGAATGTATGCAAGCACTATAGTATATTTGTTTAAATTCAGGCCTGTGATGGCCTGCTAGAGTTTAATTACTAAGGTTACAAACAGATAATACTTTAGTGTATTGCAAAAGCATTGATTCATGGTTTTCACAAATACCATGAAATTAGATAATCATAAAGCTTACAGCTTACAGCAACCTTTAAGGATCTTGTAGTCTGGTCCCATGCCTTCAGAGAAATAGGTATTTTTATTTATAACTGATAAAGTACCAGAACTTTAAAAGGGCAAACTGTCTTGCCCAATTTCATCCAGCTAATGAAAAGTATTCTAGGAATTGGAACTCTTGGCCTTCTCTTCCCAGTACAATTCTTTGTGTAGAATGAAAATCCAACCAGCCTTAAATTTATAAAGATAAAACGTAGACCAGTGGTTTCCAGGGACTGAGGGTATGGAGAATGGGAAGTGATTGCTTTATTTGGACATTGTTTGCTTTTGTGGTGATAAAAAAAAAAAGTTCTGGAACTATGTAGTGGTAGTGGTGATAGTTATACAATATTGTTAATGTACTAAATGCCACTGAATTACACAATTTAAATGGTGAATTTTATGTTATGTAAATTTTACCTAAAAAGAAAAATCAAGAATAAGGTATTGCTATTAACTGTTCACCTTGCTGTATCCTCTATTTCCTGTGAAGCTCTTTCCTGTGAGGTCACCCAATTAGTCCTTGAATACCCTGCGCCATGCCTAAAAATTCTATGGAACCTTCCCCCCAAAACAATTCCAAACAGCCTTTGAATCATTTCAGGTAGTAAAAAACTTTTAAGTGAATGAGTTTATAACATTCCTTCAGTTTTTTGTCTAATTTGCTTTACTCCACTATTGAGTCAGATAAGGTTAGCTAAGATTTGAATGGAGCTAGTTAACCTCCTACAGGGTAAAAAACATATTTTAGTCAATGGTGTGCCCCAGTGAAACCTAGTATATTGGTGTGCCATAGTACAGCCTTATTAAATATTTGTCGAGGGGGTGAGGGATGAATCTTTTGGGAATCTCCAGGAACTGGGAAGGGATGCTCCCACACAAGTGCAGAATGCTCAGCCTGTCTATAAGGCTAATAACACAGCACATTTGAAGATCCTAGCCCTATTGATTCATCAAGATCAGGCTCAAGTACAACCCCCAAGCATCGCACTACCCCAAGGCAGCTTAACAGTTATCACTCAAACAGAAAAATGAGGTGACAAAACTTGGCTCTGTTTATTAATACCCTTTCAGACAGGAGAACAAGAAATGAGTGCGTGTTTTAATATAGACCCACCTCTCACTATCTGCCTTAATCGTCTCAAGAAACCCTGTGTCTAAATGGAAAGCTATTAATTGAAAAGAAAACATTTAGTAATTTCAATGAAAAAAGATACGGTAAATTTGATCCACTATGTATATGGAAAGCAAAATGTTTTAGATTCATCTAAACATGGCACACAATTTAAATTTTCATTAGGATACTCTTTGACTAGAAAATGTCAGGATTGAGTAATTGGTTCTTCTTTTCCTATAAACATAATATTACAGCACATTTATTTAGTGTGTTTTTGGTTGGGGAAAAAAAGTCATTACAACAACAACAAAAATTGAGTTGCTCAAAAAGCAGTATAACTTTTCAAAAACCAATGTGGCAAAAAGTCATTAAGATTCATTTTGTGAGGTAACTTTGCATTATGAATAAACAACAATTAAACCCACTTTGATATCGATGATGCCATAGGATTAAACAAAGAATTTTCATCTTTTTAATTCATTTTCTTACTTGGACTTGGACTGTCTCTGCTTTATAAGAACCAATCCTGAATCGAGTAAGAGTTGTGAGATGCCCATATCATGGAGTCTTATATAAAATTCGTCTAAAATGTCTACTGAAACCTGGGATGAGTGCTAATGCATTTTTATGTGATCTATTTTATTTTTGTTGAACAACTGCAATCCAAGGTTTCCAGTGCTTAAGGTTTTTCTTTACTCTCATCGTTCAGAAGTTATAAATGTGTTGTCTTCACCCCTGAGATGCCCGAGTAACAAACCTATGTCAACAGGGCACTGGAAATGTTGGCCATCACACTGATAGTGGGGGCAAGTCCTTTAACAAAAGGGTAGGAACTACATTGGTCCACATAGTTTTATTTTTCTCAAGAATGTTGATATGACTAAATTCAAAGGAAAACAAGTATAGACAGTAAAACTGTTTTAGAGAATCCCACTGTTTCTCTCAGGGATGATTCTTATAGTTTCTTTCTGATAGAAAGAGAACCAGGAGAAAGAACATACAGTGTATCTTCCTTCTCAATGTGTATTACAACTTGATGTCCTGTGGGGCGGTGTTTGTGGGCAAAGAGATAAGTACTGCATTCCATCTTAGTTCAGTGTTCTCCAAAATACAAAACTGAGAAAAGCACTTTGGGGCAGGTAATCTGTATAAGTGGTGATCCTGAGAATTAGGTGTGAGGGAGTGGGAAAAGTCAGATGGCAAGGAAGAAAGACCCGATAAAAGGGTGTGCTATTGATCTGGTTACCACTGAAGACAACTAGGACTGAATCCTATTGGGGATCCTTTGAGGAACCATATGGAACGTACTTCAGATTTATCCTCCAAAGGCCTGAGGCTGGGAATTTTATCCTCCATTTCCACGTCTCATTGGATGAGGGAACATTAACCTCACCACACTTCCCGTCTGTGCCACTCTTGGGCTGAATGACCTCTAGCAGTTTGAGAGTTTTGTTCTTGTGATATCAAGATCACTGCTCATGGAGCAGCTCCCATCCATGACACTGGCCCTATAGCAACCTATCACTCACCACTCAACCAGAGAAACTGATTGGCAGAACGTCAAAGGAGTGAACAGGACCAGCAGAGACTGAGGTAAGGCACTACCAGTGTGCATAAACATTTCTACCACAGCTGCACCCAAAATCCAGGTTGGTTTGAGATAATTTAGCACAGGACCAAAAAAAAAATTATATTTTTAATTTAAATGTTCACCATATTTTTTATCATACCATACACACACGTGTAAGTGCACAGTGGAAAGTTCACGAACTTAGTTGTCCAACCTTTGTGTGGTGTGTGTGTGTGTGTGTGTGTGTGTGTATAGACAGATATATATATATATATATATATATATATATATATATATATATATATATATATATATGGATACACACACATAAGTATATAGTTCAGCTTCCTACATATGAGGTGTGATCACAAAATATAGTAAATGGTTAAATTTAAAAAATTATTACAATAAAAGACACATTGCCATTAATTTCCCCTCAAAATACCCCTCACCCCCCACCCGTGTTTCGAACACACTAATCCCACTGCTCTTGCCACTTTCTGAAACAGTTCTGGAAGTCCTCTTTCATGAGTGTCTTTACTTCATCCTCCATTATGACAAAGCGCTGTGTCACATACTGCTTCTGGTATAGCAATTTCTTTCAAATAAAAACATTTTGGTGTGTCCTCGTCCACCTTATTCACTGGATCTGGCACCGTGCAACTTCTGGCTCTTACCCAAAGTCAAAATTATTCAGGACATTGAGGCAGCCATGAAAGTGTAAGTAAAAACACTCATGAAAGAGGACTTCCAGAACTGCTTCAGATAGTGGCAAGAATGATGGGATAAGTGTGTTCAAAGAGAAGGGGAGTGTTTTGAGGGAGGTTAATGGCAATGTGTCTTTTACTATAATAAATTTTTTTAATTTGAACATTCACTGTAGTTTTTTTATCACACCTCATAATTGTCTCTCTGCATAGGAAATCCAAGAAGAGTCCACTGAGAACTATAAGAACTAATAAGAAAGATCAACAAAGTGGTCATATACAAAATAAATTATAACAAAAGCACTAATAGATTCCCTGTCATTGAAAGCGTAGAAAAATACAATGGGGAAAAAAAGCTAATATTTACAAAAGCAAAACCAATATAAAAAACTTACACATAAGATTCAAGAAATGTGCAAGACATATTAAACCTTCAACAGACATGAAAGAAGATTTAATTTATATTTGAGACAGTTCTTTCCAAAGTTTATTGTTCTTTGATTCAATATACCAACAGGATTTGGGGGAATTTGACACAATGATTTTTCAAGTTTTCTAAAAAGATGGAAGAGCAAAAATTTAAGAGACATTAATGAGAAGGAGGAAAGGTATACAAATTACCCTAATATATTTTAAATGTAATGAAACTAATTTCAATATAATGAAACTAAATATATTTAAACTAACTTAAATAGAATAAAAACTGGAAAAAGGAGCCGAATGTGAAATATAACGTGAATTCTAACAGCAAAATTAGCAAAACAATTTTATGTTGTTATAGTGAGAATAATACACCTTTGAAGGAAAAGTAAAACATATAGAGCTCTAGGAAGTGAAAAGAAAATATTCCTAACACAAACCTCATCTTCCACCCCTTCTGCCTGCTAGTGACAAACACTTCCATACTCCAGGGGTAGTCAACAGCAAATGCTCCAAATCAGATGTTTTCCACACATTTTATACATACATAAAATTACATATTAATATGTATATATTTCTTCATATTAATGGAATCATAATAGTATATATATTGTCTGTCATTTGCTTTTTTAAATCAACGAAGAATAGTAGACACTTTTACATATGGATTCAAAGATTTACCTCATTTTTCAAAGTAACATTTCAGTTTTCAACTAAATGTTTATATTACAATTCATTTACTTATCCCCCATTGATGAATATTTGTGCAGTTTCCAGAGTATTATTATTGGAATCTATACCGCAACCGACTATATTTTAAAGAATAATTATGGAGCATAGTTTCAGAGCAAATTCTTAGAAATGAGAATTACTGGGCCATGTTATGTGTGCATTTAAATTTTCATAGACATTGTTCAACAGTATCACAGAAGGTTTATACCAATTTGTATTTTCAACACTAAAGTATGATTCCTTTTTCTCCTAGGAATAAATCACCGATATATTTTGTTATTGTTAATCTAGTCAGTGAGAATTGATCTCTGTTGTTTTAATTCCTAATTATTTAAAATTAGGTTGAATATCTTATGTTTATTAACATCCATGTTGCCACAAATAAAGTTTATTAACATGTTTTCTGTGAATTATTATTCATATTCCTAATTTTCTCTTGGATTGCTTTTATTGATTTGTAATTTTTTCTATATTAAGAAAATTAGTCATTATGCTATATGCATTGTAATTTTTTTGTGCCTTTATCATGGTGGTGTTATTACTGTATTAGAAGTCTTAACTTTAGATAATGAAATATAATTGTTAGAAAGCTTCCCTAATAAAAAATTAGGTTTTAAATATTACTCAAAATTTCTTCAATTTTTAATATTTTATTATTATATATAACTCTTTAATCCATTTTGGATTTTTAAATAAAATGTTAAGTAGAGATTCAAATTCCCTCTAGCCAACATTGTTCAATATGCTGGAAGCTGTTAAATTATTTACTAGTGACCAAAAATATAAAGGGAGTTCTAGACAAGAGGGCGATGTGGGTAAATGCTGTGCTTGCCTCCTCTTATAACTACATCAAAATTGTAACTACAGTATAGAAAAATCAACCTGGAGAACCATCTGAAGACTAGCTGAACAGAAGTCCTAAAACTAAGGATCTAAAGAAGAAGCCCTGCGAAGACTGGCACAAAAAAACAAAATGAACAAACAAAACAGAAACAGACTCATAGAGGCAGAGAACAAGCTGATGGTTGCTGATGGGAGGTCAGGTGGGGGGGGGGGTGAAAAAGTTGAAAAGATTAAGAAATACAAATTGGTAGTTACAAAATAGTCAAAGAGAAGTATTAAATAGGGAATATGGTCAATAATATGTAATAACCATGCACGGTACCAAGTGGGTACTTATCAGGCAAACGCTTTGTAATTTATATAAATGTCTAACCACTATGGCATACGACTGAAACTAACATATTTTTAATGTTAACTGTAACTGAAAAAAATTAAAATTAAGGGGTGGCTAGTTAGCTCAGTTGGTTAGAGCATGGTACTAATAATATCATGGTTGCTGGTTCGATCCCTGCATGGGCCACTGTGAGCTGCTCCCTCCTTAAAATAAATAAATAATAATAGTAATAGTGTCACATTACATTTTCCAAAAAGTTAAAATTAAAATCATATATATATATATAATTATTTTGTACCTTTATCATGTTGGTGTTATTATTGTATTAGAAGTCTTAATTTTAGGTAATGAAATATAGTTGTTCAGAAAGCTATACAGAGGGGCCAAAAAATGTATATACATTTTAAGAAAGGAATACTGTATTAAAATTGTAAT
This sequence comes from Rhinolophus ferrumequinum, assembly GCF_004115265.2. Lineage (NCBI taxonomy): Eukaryota > Metazoa > Chordata > Mammalia > Chiroptera > Rhinolophidae > Rhinolophus > Rhinolophus ferrumequinum. The sequence continues at coordinate 24,577,835 of NC_046295.1, read as the reverse complement.
ATTCAATATATATCAACAATAAAAGATGAATATAAATCACGTTTTATTTCCACAATTACAAGAGGTGCTCAAAGTGGTTACCATCAGCGTCCAGATACTTCTGATTACAGTGAACTACTGCTTTAACAATGTTTACCAAAGTGTCCACTCATATATATTATTTTGGCCCCCAGCATATATATTTCTTCTTCTGTGTATTTACAGTCTAGTTGGGCAAGACTTCCAATAATCACATATTCCCATCAAAATTGTGATACATGTTAGAAATGAAAGCTATACAGTGCTGTATGACTGCAGTGAAGGAAGAGTTCATAAGGTGAAGCTATTTGAGCAGAAATGATAAAGAATAAGCTGTAGTTGGAAGTTTGTACCTTTTGATAACCTTCATCCAATTCTTCCATCCCCTACCTGTGGCAATCACAAAGCTGATCTGTTACTCTAAGTTTCTTGTTTGGTTTTGTTTTAGATTCCACATGTATGTGAGATCATACAGTGTCTATCTGTCTTTCTCTGTTGACTTTTTCCACTTAGCATAATGCCCTCAAAGTGCATCCATGCTGTCATAAATGGCAGGATTTTTTTCTGTTTTTATGGCTGAATCATATTCCATTGTGTGTCTATATCACCTTTTCTTTATCCATTCATTTGTCAATAGACACTCAGGTTCTTTCCATGTCTAGACTACCGTAAATAATGCTGCAATGATATGCTGATACAGATATCTCTTTGGGATAGTGATTGCATTTCCTTTAGATGCGTACCCAGAAGTGGAATTGCTAGACCATATGATAGTTCTAATTTCAATATTTTGAGAAACCTCCATACTGTTTTTTATATTGGCTGTACCAAATTTACATTGCCACCAATAGTGCATAAGAGTTCCCTTTTCTTTACATCCTCATTAGCATTTGTAATCTCTTGTCTTTTTGATGCTAGCCATTCTAACAGGCATGAAGTGATATTTCATTGTGATTTTGATTTGCATTTCCCTGATGATTAGAGATGTTGAGCACCTTTTCACGTAACTATTGGTTGTTTGAATACCCTCATTTGAAAAAGTGGCTATTCAGATCATCTGCCCATTTTTTTTATTGAATTATTTGCATTTTTTTTATTTTTGCTATTGGATTATATGAGTGCCTTATATATTTTGGCTATTAACCTCTTATCAAATATGTGGTTTGCACATATTTTTCCCATTCCTTAGATTCCCTTTTCATTTTATTGAGCATTTCATTTGCTGTGCAGAAGTTTTTTAGTTTGATGTAGTCCCACTTGTTTATTTTCTTATTTTGTTGCTTGTGCTTTAGGTATTAAAACCAAATAAATCAATACCAAGACTGATATCAAGGAATTTTTCCCTATGCTTTTCTTCAAGGAGTTTTATAGTTTCTGATCTTACTTAAAAATCTTAAATCTTCAATCTATGTCACATTAATTTTTGTGAGTGGTGTAAGATAGGGGACTTGTTTCATTTTTGTGAATATCCAATTTCCCAAGTACAATTTATTGAAGAAACTATCTTTTCTCCAGTGAGTATTCCTGGCTCCCTTGTCAAATATTAGTTGACCATATGAAAGATTGGAAAATTAAATTCGCGAACTTTCCACCATGCACTTACAAGGTGGAAAACTCGTGAACTTAATTGTCTCACCTTTCTTATATGCATGGGTTTATTTCTAGGCCTTTGATTCTATTCCATTAGTCTACATGTCTATTTTTATGTTTACATACTGTTCTATTACATAAATAAGTTCTGGGCATATAATAATGTACAACATGATGAGTATAGTTAACAATACTGTATTACATATTTGAAAGAATAAGATGTTAAAAGTTATCAACACAAGAAAAAAATTGTAACTATGTGAGATGATAGATGTTAACTAAACTTATTGTGGTAATAAATTTGCAATATATACATATAGCAAATCATTATGTTGTACACCTTAAACATATAAATTGTTACATGTCTATTGTATCTCAATAAAACTGGGAAAAATAAGTGAAATGTCCTTTAAAAAAATTAACTGAAGAGATAAAGTTGGGTGGGGTAGGGAGCCTTCCAGACAGAAAACATAAGTGAGGCTCTCTAGGGGAGAGTACGGCATATCTAGGTAAATGCAAGAATAAACAGACGAGAATGAAAGATCTAGGGAAACAGAGAATGGGGCTAAAAATGTCAGCAAAGATCAGCTCGGGAAGAGTCTTACAGGTTATGACAACAATGTCGATTTCTATTAGAAAAGCAAGAAGTGGCCTTTAAGAGATTTTTAAGTTGGAGGATGACATAATTATCTTTATATTTTGCAAACATTATTCTTACAAAGAAAAATGAATATGAGATGGTTATTAGGTTTTTATATTAGTCCTATGATATATATTTATGTATAATAGTTTTCATACTAAAGAAAAATTAGAAACAACCTTAGAAGCATGTCTTCATAAATTATGATATATTCATTATATAATCAGAGAAAATGTGTTAAAAGAATTGTAATGACACGGGAAAGGCTTATATTAAATTCAGGAAACCAAACTATATATACGCTATGACCATTTTGTAATCTATGACTGTAATAGTATACATCAACATATTTACTCTGATTTTATTCTGGGTAGTGAAAAGTGTTTTTATTCTTGTTTCTGTTTTTTAATTTTATGAACTCTTAATTTTAGTGTATTATTTATATGGTAAAATTTTTCATAAAGATTATTACATACTATAATCACACCTTCATCACCAAAGAAAATACATTCCGAAGAAATTTATTGAAAAAAATTTTTTTCAGAAGTGAAGAGGTATTTGAAAAAAAACTTCCCTGGGAATAGTCGAGTGCTTTTCTCTGTCTTCTAAACACAAAAATAAACTACAGTCCTGTATGTGCACATACATGTACATACGCACACACACACATCTGTGCAGCTACCTTGTGGAAACTTCCTCTATCTCTCTCTTTTCCTACCCTCCAGACTAAGTGGCTGATATTCTCACTCATTTTTGCCCACCTGGCACAATGCCATGCCTTCCCAAACAAGCCTCCATTCAGTGATAGAGAAGATGGAGTCCCAAGCTAGAAGGCAGCCATCTGCCTGCCAAACTAGCAGATCACTCCTTGCCAAGGGCTGAACCTTCATCTCAACCAATTTTACCATTGCCTACCTGAATAAAAAAAAAAAAAAACAGGCAAAAGCTATCTTTATTGAATGCCTATTGAATGTCAAGCACTTTAGATGAATTATTTTACATCTTCATAGTAATCTTGCAAGTTAGATATTGCATTGTTTACTTTATGCTAAGTTGCTAACATAAGAAAACACTACAATAAGCAACTTCAAGAACAATGCTATTTTTCTCTAACAAAACAGTCTAATGAGTGTTTCATCAGGCAGAACTGCTCCAAGTAGCCATTCAGTAACAAGTCTCCTTCCCTCTTATTTCTCAAAATCCTGTATTGGATTGTTCTTGTGTGTAAACTGAAGCTGTACCACCATGGCCAGGTTGTCGCCAGCAGAATGAAGAGTGTAGATGAAGCAGGACTAGACAAGAACTAGCACACATCCTCCCTACACATTCTGTTCATGAGAACTAAATCACAAGGAAGCTCCTCCCTGCAAGGGAGGCTGGGTAATGTAGTTTAGCTGTGAGCTCAAGAAGAAGGGAAGGACAGAGGTGTATGGAAATCTAACAGCATCTGAAATGGAGATTATGATTGCCCTTTTAAGGATGAAGAAAGCACAACTCAACTCACAGAAATTTGGGAACTCTGTCAAAGTCACACAAGGAGAAAGTGGCTGGACTACAATTCACTCATCCAACTCCAATTCACCTATCCAACTACAAATTTTTTTCACTATACCATTGCATTGCCATGTGCTAACATTCCTATTTTCGTATCCTTTCAGCTCTTGAGAATCCATGATCTAAAGTAAAAGAACAGAATCAGCAGATTGGTCTATTTCCCTTGGACTATTCTGCACCATGGGTTGTCAAACTATGGCCTGTTGGTCCAGTTCAGCCCACTATCTATTTTGTAAGTAAAGTTTTATTGGAACACAGGCAAACTCACTCTTTTACATTTTGTCTATGGCTACTTTTGTGCTATGATGGCAGAGTTGTGTAGTTGCGACAGGACTACAATGCTGAAAATATATCATTTGGCCCCTTACAGAAAAATTTTGCTAACTCCTGCTCTAGACCATCTTTGTTCATCAAAAATACTCTTTCCAGTCACAAAAAATTTGTTCACCAAGTACACTGTAAAATTTTGTAAGATGAATAGGAAATTTTGAGATCTCCACCTGCTCAAAAAGAGCCTAACTTGCAACTTACCAAATAAAGTAAAAATTCCACAATGAGGCCTTTTAAGACAAGAAATAAATGTTAAAATCAGCATTTCAAACAGGACCAAAGAGAGGCAATATCAGTGCCATGCTGAAAGCCAACAGAGTAACTGTAAGAATAACAGAAACACATTCTGGAGCTGTTCCCTTTATACAGTGTTGATAAAATTTGTTAATACCATATGTTAGTCGTATGGAGGGAGGCATGGTCTGACAATGAATTTTGGAATTTTACCAGCAAACTTGTAAGATTTGAAGTCGCAGATTTGCTGAACTGCTCATCTCTGTGCAGGCTGTGGCTGGAGGTTAAAGAAGGAGAAAAAGGGAAGAGGTAAAGCTGTTTTACGTGCAGCTTGAGTCGAGGGAGGATGGACAGGACATCTTGTCAATCTCAATCAGTTCTACATGTCAACATTTAAGTGGAGGAAAATGCTGCTGCTTCCTTTGTAGATGTTTTTTTCATGAAACTGGATTTTTATAGAACACTCTGATTGGCTGTCAAGCTACCCAGCTGTGAGATTAACAGGACCATACCACTAATTGGGACTTGTCAGGTAACATCATCATTCATTATACCAATATCGCCATAAAAGAGAAGAAAAGCAGCAGGAAAATCTCTTTGTGGATCTAATTGTGTGCCCACTTTTTGTATATGATACTGCATGAGCTCATTTATTTAAATCTTTATGTTGTGGCTCTTACATGGGTTGTCTTAGTTCTTTAGGTCAAATCAAAGCCTGGAGAATCAGTTTTCCTCAATGCCTTAGTTCTGACTCCAAACCCAACTCCAATTTCATGTGTGATATGGCAAGGGAAATGGTGTTTTAATGATTCAGATGCCTTGGGTAACTGGATTTCTGTCTCTCGTGACTCATGCTTCTAATTCTTAGGACATTTATCTACCCAAATATCTGAGGACAGAAGATGACATTTCAAAAGTTAAGAGTTATTTCCCCCTTTGAGTCAAAAAGAATCCACTGCACTTGCTGAATTTTCAAGAGCCCACACTTCTGGCAAAGCATTTTCTTTAGCATGTTATACCAAGCTCTACGTTGAAAGTTTGTGGTGTTTTCTCAAAGCTATGAGAAATGATAAGAAGAATCCCAATGAACGTCATCTTCAAATTCTTGCCGTAAATGTATTGCTTTAATGGAAGAATGTGTAATTCTAAACAATGACCCCATTTCATTCTCTCTTGCTTGCTAGAGATCAATTTTTGTCCTTGGTTTTTCCCCCTCTGCTTTGTTGGAAAACTCCAGGGCATGAGTTATTGTAGCATAACTCATGCCTAGATACTGTAGGGGTACTTGGCCTTCAGGTTTGTGCCTAGCTATGCCGAAGGCATGAGTTATTACACAATAATTCATGTCATGTCACGTCTTATTGCTTAATTAACTTTCCTATCAGACTAACACATTTTTGCATGAGCAAATGTGGTGCCCTCATATGACTTAAAAGCGTTCCTTCATTTTATACCAGTGAGTCAGGAATACTGTGGAAAATTTATTAAAGGTGAGTTGAATCTCAGGACTGGAATAAAACCCATCATCTTTTATGTAAATAAAGTGTCAAAACTGCCCTCTAGATGAGAGGAAACAGAAAAAGTCAGGATGGCTAGCTAGCCTTTTGTGTCACAGTAAAAAAAGGAGTTACTTTCTGGCATTTGTACAGATAAAGAAATAGTGGAATCGTTTTCTGTTTTTTTTTTTCCCCCTGTCCAATCACATAACTGTTCCAATTTCAAAACATCTGCTATCCCGTTGGTTTCTTTTTTTTAAACTGGTTTTAGGTCCGCAGGTGTGATCGTGAAGGATAAAACAGCTGTGGTTTGCCTTAGAAAATGAAAAATAATATATGTAAAACTGGCACATGATATCAGCTGCTGCTAAGTAACAACCGTCATAGTATTTATTATAAAGCTTTACAAATTCACAAATTGGGAATCTGTAGTTCAGGGACTAGCACATTTTCCCAGCTCAATATCTGAAGCTTATGCTCTGTCCATGGACAGGGAGCAAACTTTTCTCATGTCAAACCTACTCTGTTTATAAGATAAATAATTAGTCCCTTGCAACAAAGAGAAGTACATCTTCAATTCTTTGGAAAATGTAGATGTGATAACAATTGCGGCACATAAGGCAGGTTTATCTCACTTATTAGTGACCAGCAGGAAGAAGCTGAGAGCTGAGGTGAACCAGCTGGTCGGTCATATGAGGTCATGCCAACCTCAAGGGTCCCTACTTTACAATCTGTGAGGAATGTTGTAAATGAGGAACAAAGTCCCCATTAGTCACTAAGATGGCCTTCAACATTGAGGAGAGAAAAACATCAAGATTTATTCATTACAATACATCATTCAGAGTCAGACTGGTTAGTGGGAGGAGCAGCGAAATTGGCATTAGACTTGGATCTGAACTCTAAAACAACCATTTGCTGGCTACATGACTTCAGGCAAATTATTTAATGTATCTAACCCTCAGTTTCTTCCACCATTATATAGGGCAAGTAATTACCATCTTAGAGAGCTAAAGGTGACAATGAAGAGATATGTAGAAAGTATATGGCAAGATAAGATATAATTATCATAATTATCTCAGATCTCCAATAAAGGAGCAAGAACAATGGTTCCTTACACACTTTATTTATGGGTTTATGCAGAAAGAAAAAGTGGCCTAAGATAAATGTTTCTTATGAACATTGATAATTTTGTGCAAATGCCCTTGCTCTATGAACAAACACTGACGATGAACTAGGCAGAATGTGCTGGAGAGAAGGAAAGTCCTCATTACATGGCCCACCAATCTAATGCATTGATAAGGTAGAGATATGAGAGGGCAGGCTAGTGAAGGAGACCACATTCCCAGGTTTGGTGCTAAGAAAAGATGCAAGTTTCACCTTGAAGAAGAAGCCAAGGAGCACAGTTATACAGAGGGTTACGAATCAGTCCTTAGAAGAACAGATGTCCCGTGGAGGATGTCAAGGAATAGAAATGCTGATATCACAAGACCAAAGAAGTCATGCCTTAGAGATTGGGAACATGGAAAAAGGTCTTCTTATGTCTCAGGAAAATCAGAAAAAAAAGGCCCTTGCTTCTGAAATACTTCTTTCAGAAAGTAATAAGTTTGATTAACCACCTAGTAGTCATTCGTTCTTTAGAAGGAATTCTTACATTTAAGTGCTGTCCTCTAAAAACCACATTTAGAGAAGGTTTTTGATAGGAACCACTAAAAGAAAGCAGCACTTTTTCAATCCAAATATTAAATTTTAAGCTGTCACTCACTCCCTGCCCAAGGAGGGAAGCACATGGTGGGAGACTAGGATTTCCAGCTGCTGGGGGCAGATGCATTCAGTTTATGGATTTATCCATAGTGAATATGGAGATTGAAGTCAAGCTGAGAAGGCAGCTGTTGCTGAGGAGATGGCCAAAAGGAATGAAATCAAAGACGTGTCCAATTATGGTGGCTAAATACAAGAGAGGGAGCAGGTCAGCTAGCGTATAGGATAGGATGAAGGAAAGAGTATGAAGGGTCTCAAAATTGGGGACATGTGTGCTAAAGACAAATAGGAGAACCCAGCAGTTGGTTTGTAATTACTAAGCCTGGGTCTTTCTGCAGCCATAGGCCCTTCTGCAGTTATCACATTGCTACAGTGTTTCCTCAAACAAACAAACAAAAAAAACCTAACCGGAAAATAAGCCCTCGCATGATTTCTCAGGATGACATCCCCTGAACATAAGCCCTAAAATGCGTCTTTTGGAGCAAAATAAGACCCGGTCTTACTGTGGGTGAAATATGGTATTGGTGGTAACTGGTCACCTGGGACACTGCAAGGGGAAGATTGTTAGGTATAGAGCAGTTTAATGGAGGCCTGTCTGACAAAAGATCATGTAGGAAAGGGAGGAAATTATACACTGCACAGTTAGGATGGGGGTGTGAAAGTAGTGGAAAGCACTGATTAATTTAGTCTTTTTAAAATAATCTCTGTGCACCTTTGCATTAAAGACAGACATCTTGGCACTTGGAAGTGAAGTTAGTATTTAAATAGCAGTCTGGATTTTGCTGTAGCCTGACTTAAACGCTCCCAAACATCAAGTGTTTCTAAAAAGAATGGAGTCCATGGTCCCACTTGTCCTGGAATAAGTAATCCTGAGCAAGAAGACTATAGTGACTGTAGAATAGTCTCCCATTAACTGAGTGATCTTGCTTCTCAATGAGAGTAAGAGCAATAGCTTCATAGACAAGGTGAGTCTCTGAGGACATCAGCAGCATTTACCTGACTATGCTAATTCAGCTCTTCCTGCTGGTCAGAAATCTTTAAAATTATTCCCAGTAGCAACTGTCTCGATGTGCACAAGAAACGTGTCTGCATGAAGAAATGTGTACTGTCACACGCTTGATCACATGCTGGCCCTCAACTACAAAAAAACTCAACAAACTGCCAAAGCTGTCTGACCAAAGTCCTACCAAAGAGATGGGAGAGCCAATCAGCTCCTACCATTAGACGCGGGCTTTGGAGCAAGGCCCACACTCGGGACGGCCTGGAGGCGCCCTCCAGACCACAGCAGCTGCTCCTTCTGAAGCTAAGCTCTACAATCTCATTTTCCTTGCATCAGCAGCACACAGCTGCCTTCAGTCATCTCACTGGGAAGGGAGCAGAGCTTCCCACCTTCTTCTTGAAGTGGCATCAGCTGTGCCCCTTCTCCTGTGGCTCCACCTACATTCCACAGCTACACTCGAGAGCTGCTCACTCAGCCACCTCTAACCCTGTCTTGGCAGACAGTCCTGGCCAAGCTTCTGACCACAGCTGTTCCACCTAGATTGTAGCTGGTGGGTAAGAGAATGACCTAGAACAGCTGCATGATTCAGGATAGGCTGGACAGAGAGGAAAGGGTTTACAATTCCAAGATATGATGGAGATGTATTTGCATGAGCCTGTGCTGCTGTTTGCAGGTATAGATGGGTTAGCAGGGAGTGGTCCTGTGAGGGCAGGTGTGTGTATACCTGATAGGAAAGGGGTATTAGTGTGGGAGGGGGCTGAAATTATATGTGAGTTCGTATTTCTAGACTGGGTAATGCATGGACATTATTAGATCTGGCTCTCAAAAATTTGGCAAACCAAATTAAATTTAGGTGTGTCAAGATAATCTTCCAAATATATTTAGAGCACTATACATCTACAATAGTCTCATTGGTTAGAGGGTTTAGACATGTGAAGTGAGCTGTTTAAAGAACATCCAAGCCTTTATTCATATAAATCAGGGCTTTTTAGTTCAGCCAAAATCTTCGAGTGTTGCTCAGAGGTTCCTGAGGCCTCTTTGAAACCCTCTGTCTGAGGCCACCCTTGAAGATCAAGTTTATCCAGAAGCTCTGCTCTGTCAGAGCCCAGATGCTCAGATTCCTGATGGCATTGGCCACATGGCTGTATGATGCAGCGTGTACAACCTGCCAAGTGACATCCATATGGACTTTGTTCCCCTTCCAGTATTTGGCCCTGATCTCCTCGTTTTACCCACCTTAACCACTGCATGACTGAAATTGGTGATCCCCCAGCTGACTTCACGCTGGAACCTGGCACGGTACTGATTTCTGAGGGACACCCATGTTTTATCTTCTTTCAGACTCCACGTCCCCACTTGTTGATTGGGTTTTAGATCCAAGAACATGGTTTTAGTTTACCCTCCAGATACTGACAAGCAGAGAGGACCCTATCCATCAGACAGTCATGATTGGTGAATTGGGTTTCTTGTTTTCGTGTTTTGCTTTGGTGGATATTTTACTAAGCCATTGCAATAGGAGCACTTTTTATAAATTGCAAAAATGAACAACCCTGAGAAACATGTGCCTCTTCTCCCAGAGACCAACTGAACTAGGTCATTTATGGCTCCTCCCATAATCTGACTCCACCTTACCTATCATTTCAGTCTAACTGAACTGTTGAACATTTGCTATGTTCAAGGCACCGTGCTAGGCTAGTGGTGGCAAGGTGAGGAACAATGTACAGATTCACTTTATAATTTCTTACAATCTCTCAGTATAATGAAGCACAAACATGTAAGTAAAAGCATGCTGCCAGTGGCATAGAGGGGATTAATTCCTATTGAAGGAATGGGTAGGATATTATGGAGAAGATGACATGTGAAGTTGACCTAAAGAATAAACAGTTTCTTCAACCAAAATTAAAGAAAGTATATTGCAGGCAGATGACCTGGCATGAGCAACACCATGGAGATGTGATAAGTCAAGATAACCGGACAAGACCTGTTTGATTAATGCCCATATTATTTAGTGAGCTCATGGTAGGAGTTGAGACTACAAAGATACACTGGGTCAGATTTTTAAAAGACCTTAGAGACCAGTCTGAAGGCATTTGTTTTGACCTTGGGGAGTCAATGAAGTTGAAAATATGAGGAAGGATGTATGGGAGAGACAAGACATTGTACCATGGCTACCAATGAAGAGATTAGCAACATAAAGTTGTGATATGCACTGAGACCCCTTCGTACTGTAGTTACCAACTGGAGGCAACTTGCAGCTGAAAAACAATCATGCCAGACATCTGTGACTTAGGACTTACTAACAAGGAGGTCTTTCAGAAGAATCAGTAAAACAACCCCCATTAAGTGGGTAGAGAGGGGAAGATAAGTTATCTTTTTGGGAGAGCCAAGATTGCAAATCAGTATTTACCCTCTTCATCTTCCCGTGTGTGTGTGGGGGGGGGAGTGGTGCACGGGGGCATTTGTGCTTATTTCTCCCTGCCCAACTAAGCCAGGTGTCCCCTAAAGAACCACTCATGAAATTTGAAAGCATTACCAGGAAGGGAAGACTGTTATGAAACTTTGCTGTGCCTGGATGCCACCAAACACCTTGGATGTTACATCCTAGAACACAATGAGATAGTGAGTCAGACGATATTAAGGTTGCTTCCCACCCTCTCCCAGTTTCACACAGACTGAGGCAGACACAGCAAGGATTCCAAGTTTCCCGTAGATTTAACTGAAGTCACCATAGAGGACTAGGCATCAACTAGCTACCCATACTGATGAATGACAGGCTGGTGTAAGGACACAGAGAGCCACCCAGCAAGAGTGAGGACGGGAAGCTGCACTAGCCCTGTAAGAGTGCTGGGTGGGCATCTAAGACCACCTAAGATGCCACATTATACAACCAGAGGCTGGTTCCCAACACCCAGGGATTAGACCAGGTAAGGCATCAGCTGACTGAGAGGCAAGGATCGCCAGCTTGCCACTTTCAATATGCTGGCAATCACATGAGTGAATTCCTTTCATTCACCTTTACCTTCCTGACACACCCTGCCCTCACCAGCAGAATGAATGTGTACTTATTAAAGATAAGGTGCTTTCAATCAAAGTGAGTCTGAGATTTCAATAATTGGACTGCAAAAATCAACAAACTAAGCTGATGATTCTTAGAAGGGGTTGATACGGATAAGGTTTTCTGCTACCTATAGGGATGGGGGCTCAACTTAGTATAGTAGCAATTTAGATAAAAAAAATATATATCTAGTTACACATATTGGGAAGTTGAGGTATCCCGGTAAAAATAGTTAAAATTGTAAGGGGTGAGGACCTCACTTAGGAGACCAGCAATGAGAAAAGGTGAGCAATAAAAATATTACTTCATAGATATAACTGAAGAGTTTGACTCATGATTAAATATAAAGAAAACAGAGTAAAGTTCTAATTCACTGATTCTTAATCATTTTGTGTGTATGTTAGGATAGGAGGTAGTCAAGAAACCTGTTGAAAAACCCAGAAAAAGTCCCAGGAAAATGCACATATTCACTCATACTCAAAAAGTTGCATACAATTTCATACAAGTTCATTAATCCCATGAAGTCCATGCATTGATTGACCCCTTAGGAAAATAAGAGTTTCTAGCCTAGGCAATTGGGAGGGTAGTGATACCATTAAACAAAGCAGGATGAGAGTAAATTGAGTGGTTCATAGAAAACCTAAATCTGTACCCCCACCTCCAAAAAATTATCTTCTAACTTCCAGATCTATCTATTCAACATCTCCATTTGAATATCCCTAGGATTCTGAAACTCAGTATGTCCAGACCTGAATAATCATATTTTCCCCAATCTTGATCTTCTCATATCCCCTAACTTGATTAAAACACCATCACCCCCACGATGTGCTAAAGCTACTTTTTTCAGTATTATCCTTGACTATCCTTATTTTCTTCTCTCGATACAAATAAAACACCAATTTATGTTGTGCTTCACTCCACTTCTCTCGGTTCCCACCATCATTTACCAGGAGTATAATAACTCAGCTTCTTAATGTGTCCATCTGGCTTCTTGTTTGGTCTTTTCCAATATATTCAAACTACTCCAGCTAAAGCAATGTATCAGAAATAATAATATAATCATGTCCTTTTAATACGTAAGCCTATCAATGGCTATCGGGACCCTTAAGATGAAGTCTGTACTTCTTTGCTTAATGACACAGTGGTTCCTGATCTGGCCTCTGTTTTTTGATCATTCTGTGTCTTTATCCACACACACATCAGTCGCCCTGCACCACTCATCTTGCCTCAAAGCTCCGTGCCTTCTTTCATCTCTAGAAATGTTTCCCTTGCATCATCCTTCACATGGCTAAATTCCAACCATACTTTAAGTCTCAAATTATATGTCACTTCCTCAGGAAGCCTTTTCTTGACCTTCCCAAGAGTAGGTTACATGCCTCTCCTTTGTTCTTTCATAATACCCTACACTCACCCTTAAAGCACCCGAACAACCCTGTATTATAATTGCCCATTTACCAGTCTATATCTATCTGGAGACTGGCATTTCCTTGAGAGCAAGGATGGGTATTGTGTTCACTATCACATCCCTAAGATATACTGCAGTTCCTGGAACAAAGCAGGTGCTCCAAAAGTATTTGGTGAATGAATAAGGAATGAGTCGTAAGTGGAAATTGGGAAGTGGGATGGGATTATGAAGAGGACACAACTCGGGAACTTTTCTTTATCCTGGCAAACACTGGTATCCTCCTGACTATCTCCACACCTTTGTTCTCACCACTTCTTCCACTTGGAATGGCCTCTTCTGTCTGTCTCTCCCACACACACACATTCCTCCAAGAAGACTTGCCTAACTCTTACACGCCCACGTTGATGTTTTATGTCTCTAAACTCCTTTGGAACTTATAACCTATAAAGTACATTTTGCATGTGATTACATACTGTCTTGTAATTTCTCTAATTGTTTCATTTGAATCAATTCTGTCTCCACATTGAGATAACAAGATTTATTTCATTTCTAAGATGAAAGGTACCTTTTTTCATCAAACCTACCACAGACCAGGGTACTTAGTGACATGCTGAGAAGAGCTGGCACTTAATAATCCATGTTGATGAATTAATATCATTAACAATCATCAATTTCTTTCTGGTCAGCAACAAGCCTTATGAAATTTTCCTAGTCATTTTATTTCCAAAGCAGGAGTAAACCAGGAAGCCTGGCCCAGCTTGGGAAATAGATCTGTTGGTGATAGCTATGCTACTTGCAATGTAAGCATCAAACCTAGAAGAGCCATTCACTTAGCAAACACTTATTAGAGTAAATTATGTGCTAAGCCCTCTCTTATCCCACTATTACCTCCGGACACCTACCTACCTGTCATAACTGTTTACAATAAAGGTGATTCAGGTTCCCGTGAGGCACAGCCTGAGACAGGGATTCTTGTGTTAGTGTTCTCAGGAAAGAGGAATGAAAGCATCAGGATAAGGCAGGAGAACAATGCTAAACATGTATACGGTCCCAGTTGGAGCTCCACTTCAGCCTAGTCCCACAGGGAGCTCTGAAGCATGGATTTTACTGCTGAATTGGCCTATCTTGAGACAATGGCTGACTTTTCTACTCCCTTAGTCACTGACTGTGACTGTAGGTTGGTAATGGGGTACATCCTAAGCTGCAGAGGCTCCCATTTAGCCAAGGGTGATTCTACAGAAAAGGGACAGCTGTAAGTTAACAATGAACATTTTCAGAGACCAGAGTATGCAGGCATTGGTCTGGTAAAGAGGGTCTGGATGAAGCACCAAGAGCATCCATAACAGACGAGGACACAAGTATCATTAAGATTATGCTCTATTTGGTAAACCTGGGAAAGAATCAAGAACAATAGTTAAGAAACAGAGTAATGGCTTGGTTCGAACGAAAGATAACTGGGGGCTGGCTGCAAGGCATAGTAACAGATATAGTTAGAAAGGTCACACATTGCTAGGAAACTAGTCCTCCTAAACAGTTCTCTGTTTAGAGAACAATTATAGAATTGTAGATAAAACAATTTTTGTATTCTGTTTTTAATCAAAAAAGAAAAGTGTGGATATTTGGGGAGATGATTTAAGATGAGATCAATGCCAAGCAAACTAAAACTATTCCAGATTCATAAATGACCTAACTTTATTCTTTATTTTCACTAATGCTAGCCCAGTTGCCCTCATCTTTCCATGAGAATCTACATGGAGCAATGGGAACATGTGAGGCAAGAGTTCCTTTTAGTTTAAAGCCTGATAATTTTCATATGCTCTGTCTGTCACAGAGTTCAAGTTATCAGGCCAACATAAGCTACAGTCATTTTTTTTAAACCATCTTTGAACTTTTGCTTTGGAGTTCCTTGAAAATAAGCTATCTATCTCTGATACAGAAAAATCTTGAACTGGAGTATCAAAACAGATACGCCATTAGGCAGGGAAAAATTTACTGGCTGCTACTTCTACTTTGCTTTAGTCTCTACTCTCGGTGCTCAGAATACACTTTGACAGAAGAAAAACGTGATTTGCATGGCCATTCATGTTTGCCCTTGGCAGGTGGTGGCTTTCTTCTTCAGTGGAAATGACTGGCTGTGTGGTAGCACCTTTCACAATTCTGGCTGACAAGTCTTCCACTTACCCGTCCCCGTGTGCACACTGGCATAACATAGCCAGCCATCTATCCATTTCAGGGTGTGGCAGGATTATGTTTTATGGGACCAGGTTTCTGCTAAGCTTCCTCAGGTCCCTGCATGCCAGCCAAACACTGTGTAGGCTCAGAAAGAAACTTTCCAAAGTACAAAGAAATAGATGGCAGTCATTGCCCCCTAAATTACAACAACAACAACAACAACAACAACAAAAAGCATGCCATTTAAAATGTTTCTAGCAGCTTACAGATAATATAGAACAATTAGCAAGCAGTTGGCATCTTAATGGCACAGGATACAGAGGGAACTCTAAGAGTGAATGTCACCATTTGCTGGTTTATTTTTTAATTTTTTTTCTTAAGCTGCTCTCTAAAGCTGAAGTCTTTGTCTTAGAGCTCTATGTGAAACATCTAACAAAGAACCACATGCATTTCCATCCACCTACCTGGCAATGCAAAAGGAAAATACAGGGATTAAATAAATGCCAGGGTCCCTTGATAAGCAGAGACATGTCTTATTTATCTCTGTAAATTCAATGCCTGTGTAGCCTACAGCCTGGTGTAAAGTAGGTACTCAATAAATGCTTGATAATTGAAACAATTAATTCTTTTGACAGGTCCATTTCCTAATTTTCCATGGACCTAATGAATTATTTCAGCTCTATTCTAGATCTATAAAAACTGGGGGAAATGCCCAGTTTAATTAAACCTTATAAATGTCTATATGATTATTTATATCAACCTTTCTAATCGTTGATGTTTTCTTCAAATATTAGAAACAAGAACGTCTCTCATTTTCAGGGTTGCAGATGAGGACTTAATATTAGTCACCTAGCTGGACTACCACTTAGGATCTGGTTGACTCAGAGACATTGGATGCCACCAGATTTCTGAGACTTGCAAGCACTGATATACTTTAATCAAGGAAGTGGTAGTTTGTTCAATATGATCTGTCTTCATCTATGCCAAGACTACTTTTTACATACAGAACATAAAGGAAAATAGTTATGCAAAAGCCCTTGGGAAGAAAGAAAATATTATTTAGATAACTTTCATAACAATATTCAAAGTTATCTTAAAGGGAAAGGTCACTTCAATCGGATAGGCTGACCTCACCATTTTGAAGCTGAAGATATTCTTTAATTTTTGCTGTTGTTTTGCCAGTGATAATGGCTATTAGTACATAGAAGAGGGGAACTGCCCACAATTTGCTTATAAATTAATCAAGAAATAAATTTAAAAGACTTTCAGCTAAATTCATAATTAATAACTAATACAAAACAAAAATGACAATGGCAAAAATACCCTTAGCATAATTCAAAACCTGACCTGAAAAAAAAAATTAGACTTTATAGGAAAAAAAGAAATAAAATGTAAAACTGAAATTGTACATTATAAATTTGTATTTGACTAAAAATGAAATAATAGAAGATTCATTTATTTGGCTCAGGTGGTTTTGTTTTTGAATTGGTAATGCATGAATATGCAAATGTATAATCTGAGAATGAAAAAAATATATAAAAGAAAAAAAACTAATCTCATTCACTCCCTTGCCCCCAGAAACATACTTTTTCTTACTGGAAATAGCAAGGTTCTTGTATACTTTCCAAAGATATCATTCTAATACGTGCCCAGAAATCGAATTACTATGTCAAAGGGTATGTTTAAATTAAATTTCGATGAATTTGAATAAATTGCCCAAAAAAGTTGGACCCACTGACATTTCCAAGAGAATGTTGATTCTTAATACCCTTGCGAATGTTTTCACTTTTGCTAGGTTTATAGATTAAAAAAATGATATTTTATTATAGTTTTACTATGCATTTCTCTCATTATAAGTGAAGTTGCTCATTTTTTTATATATGTTTAACAGCCAGATAAATTTCCTTCCATGTGAGTTGGCTACCTAGTTGTCTCAGCATCATCTATCAGTTATTCCACAATTTTAAGTGCTCCCTTTTTTACATATGTATTCGGGCTTAATGTATTTGGGTTTATAGATTTCCTTACTGATTAACCTATGTTCATATCCCAGAACTATGCTTTTTTAATTATTGTATATTTATAATAGGTTTCAATAACAGATAAGTTGGTACCCTCTCATTACTTGTCATTTACAGCATTTTCTAGCTATTGTTGTTTATTTTTTACAGAAACTTTAGAATAAAATTGTTCAGTTCTTTTAAAACCTTTTTATTATTTCTATAGGGACAAAGTATTCTTCATAAACCAGGAAATGGTTTTTTGAAAGGATAAACAAAATTGACAAACCATTAGCCAGACTCATCAAGAAAGACAGGACCCAAATTAATAAAATCAGAAATGAAAAAGAAGTGACGACAGATACCACAGAAATACAAATAAATAAATAAATAATAAAATACTACAAGTAACTATGTGCCAACAAATTAAAGAATCTGGAAGAAATGGGTGAATTCCTAGGGCATACAATCTTGCAAGGCTGAATCAAGAAGAAACAGAAAATCTGAACAGACCAATTACTACCAATGAAATTGAATCAGTAATCAATGAGCTCCCAACAAACAAAAGCCTTGGACCAGACGGCTTCACAGGTAAATTTTAGCAAACATTTAAAAAACAATTATCACATATTCTGCTCAAACTATTCCAAAACATCCAGAAGGAGGGAAGGCTCCTAACCTCATTTTACAAGGCCACTATCATCCTGATCCACAAATCAAACAAAGATACTACAAAAACAGAAAACTACAGGCTGATATCCCTAATGAAAAGATTCCACTAAAAAACATTTAGAACTGATGAATGAATTTAGTAAAGTATCAGGATACAAAATTAATATTTGGAAATCAGTTGCATTTGTATACACCAATAACAAACTATCAGAAGGAGAAATTAAGAAAACAATCCCATTTACAATTGCTTCAAAAACAATAAAATAGTTAGGAATACATTTAACCAAGGAAGCACAAGATCTGTTCTCAGAAAATTATAAGATATTGAAGAAAGAAATTAAAGAAGATACAAATAAATGGAAACATATGCCATGCTCATGGATAGGAAGAATATAGTTGAAATTTCCATACGACCTAAGGCAATATATAGATTCAACTCAATCCCCATCAAATTACCAATGACATTTTTCACAGACCTAGAACAAGTAATCCTAAAATTTATATGGAACA